>NC_092382.1:103858352-104060202 GCF_030028105.1 Mobula birostris
ACCTCCCTCCACACCGTCCCATTACGCACACCAGGCGTCAATCATAGTGAAATTCCCACCACGACGTCGCATTACACACCCCCGGGGTGAAAGGTGAGTGAATCTGCCTCGAAACCGTCCCAGCAGAACACCCTCCGCACCTTGGGCACAGAATGAAATTATCCTCAGCGTCCCGTTACACACTTACGGGGTTAGATACAGTTTGATGCTCCCTCCCAACGGTCCCATCAGGCACTTCTGTGGTCAGAGAAAGAGAGATTCTCCCTCCACACCGTCCTGTCGCACTCCCGTGTTCAGACACAGAGTGAATCTCCCACCACACCGTCCTGTCACACACACCCGTGGTTAGACACTGAGTGAAGATCCCTACACACCGTCCAATCACACACTCCCGGGGTCAGACACTGAGTGAAGATCCCTCCACGCCGTCTCATCGCACATTTCCGGTATCAGACAGAGAGTGAAGCTCCCTCCACACAGTTGTATTACACACTCCTGTTGTAATAAACTGAGAGATGCTAAGTAATTAGTTTTCGATTTCCGGCATTAAGTGAAGGAATTTAATTTTACAGAGCTTTGTTTCCCGAACTCTGTACTACCGAAACGGTGCATACTGGATTGGAAAATGCGAGGACGGGTGAGATTCGGAATGATGTGTTGGGTGAGATTTCGGGAATGAAATGCTCCACACCGGAGAAAATGGGATTAGTTTACGAATGAACTAGGTTTGTGGGAAGAGGGAGAAGGATTGGGATTTGTTTGAAGACTGTACGAGGTGGTCGGGAGGGTGTGGCACAATAGGAATATTTTCGGGAGCCATACTTGACTGCCGGGGAAGGACAGGGCAGTGAGAATATTTTGACGATGGGCAGTGGCCTCCCGCGATTATTTAACTGGGATTATTTTGGTGACTGGGGCAGAGCTGTGAGGAGTGCGAGATGCAGTGGAATTTGTTTGGAGTCAGACATGTATCTGGACGCAGAGTCGGAATAGTTTGGCGATAGGCGTTGCTCTGTGAGAAAAGAGCTATGCAGCAGGATTAGTTTGGGGGTAACACTGATCTGAGGGGTGAGAGTGGGGCAACTGGATTAGTTTGGAGACCGATACAAGGATATGGGCACAGAGTCGGTCAGTGGGTCTAATTTGCAGTCTGACGCAGGGCTGAGGAAACAGTGAGGTGCAATGGGATTAACTTGGAGACTGACATGAACTGTGGGGATAAGGAGGAACAGTGGGATTGATTTGGCAACAGACACAGGGCTGCAGGAAGAAAGTGTGCATCTGGGTTTAACTTCGGGACTCCGTGAGTCGGTGGAAAGTGTGTGGGATAGTGGGATTTGTTTGGGGACTGAAATACATCTGAGGGGAAAAAGTGGGTGCGTTCGATTCGCCTTGGGACGGCCACAGGACTGTCGAGACAGCGGGACGACGGACCGGAGGCTGTGGGGGAGGTGGTGTAGTTGGAGTAATTTGGCGACTGGCACAAAGCACTGGCGAGACGTTGGGACAGTGGGATTATGTTGCGGACGTCACAGGGTTGCGGAGATGACGCGGGTTTAATGGGATTACTTTGGAAACGGTCTTGGGTTGTCTGCTGGATCTGTTTTGTCTCTGTTCAAACTTTTTAACCATTTTTGATAGGAATGCTGCGAATGGTCTCCTGTACAAGGTGTCCTCTGGAACGGCCACCTGCAGTGAATGCAAATGGAATAGAAGGCGTGACAATTGTATTTATGATAAACACCATTTCATCTGCGAGAAGTCTGCACCCTGCTGCCCCGATATTCCTGAAAGGATCCAGAATCTCTGTCAACAGCCCGAAGAGCCGACTTGAATCAAGTGATTACCCCGTCCTCCCTTTCCTTGCCTCTCCTCCACTCTTACTCACTCCATCCTCTGAAATTACTCCCCACACTCTCTGCCCCATACCTTCTACTGTATTCTTCTCTTCTTGCAACCCCATTCTCCCCACCACACATGGACAAACCCCTCTCTCCATCTCTCCCCGTCTTTCTCGCCTTCCCTCCCCCATCCCGCTCTTCCTCACTCACTCTAACTCTCTCTCTACACCCTCTCCTCACCCTGTTTCCTCGACCTTTCACCGCCCGCTGTTGCTCCGCTCCCTCTTCCAACCTCTTTTCTCTTTTCCTCCCTTTTACCCTCTCTCTACCCCACTCTCTCCTTCCCCTCTCCGTTCTCTTTAACACCTCCGACTCCCTGATCTCTCCCTCTTTCTACGTCCCACCCACTCTCAGCACAATCCTGTGCCGTCTGGATCTCGATACCCCGATCCTCGGTAAATGTTTATGCGGATTCACTCTGTCTCTGCTCCTCATGAGGTTATGCAACTCTGTAAGGCTACAACTACACTCCAAGGAATAAAGACTCCTTCCCCCCCTCTCTCCATCTCAATCTCCTGAGTCCCGGCAGTATCCTTGGAAATCTCCCTGTACATTATATCCGGCTCAATGGCATTTGTCCCAGAGCGGGGCGACCAAAACTGTTCGGCCACACAGACGTCTTGTACCGCTGCCGCGACATCACCCGACTCCTGTACTCAAGGGGGATAATAGAGGAAGTTTTATTTTTTTTTTTTTACTCACAGAGTGGTTTGTGCATGGAATGCACTGCCTTAGCCAGTGGTGGAGGCAGATACACTAGTGAAATTTAAGTAATTACTAGACAGATATATGGATGAATTTAAGTTGGGGCTATTATGGGAGGTAGGGTTTGAGGGTCGGCACAAAATTGTAGGCCGAAGGGCGGTACTGTTCTGTGCTATTCTATGTTCTATGTTCTGTCACCCGCCCTCCTTTAGAAGCTGCCACGTTTCCGCGAGGAATTCCGTCATCCCCGACCTTCCCTACCCCATCCCCGTGTCCGTTAACGGCTCCATCGGCTAAATCCCTCCCAGACTCCGTCGCCGCCCCACAGGCCTCCCGCTCTGTATTCACTGAGAGTTGTGGACAACATGAGGGGGAAATGACGTCTGGTGCTCCACCTCCCCACTTCCGCTGGATATCTATCACCAGGATCGGAGCCTCTCCACAACTCTGCATGTACAGGCCAGTCTTCCGGTTCCACACCGCTTGCATCAGTGTCTGCAATGTAATCACCCTTTCCCTGGCCTCCTCTCCCTTCCTCTTACTTCATTTCCTCGCAGCACACCATCCGGTATCACACACACACACACACACACACACACACACACACACACACACACACACAGAGCATCTCCGAGAGACACACACAATTCGAGACAACTTGAACGCCGAAGTGCTGCGTATTGGTGAGTGGGGAGACCGTAGGAGGGAGAGGGTTTCACACTTCTTCTGATTCCAGTTGAGTGTGCTGCGATGATGTGGGAGATACTTCACATGTCTGACCCCAGCAGTGTGATGGGATAATATTTAGGGAGCTTCGCTGGTTGTTTATGACGCCGAGAGTGTGTGATGGGACGGTGTGGACGGAGCTTCGTTCTGTGTATGACCCGAAGAGTGTGTGATGGGACGGTGCGGAGGCAGATTCACTCTGTGTCTGACTCCAGGAGTGTGTGATGGGACGTGCGGAGGGAGATTCACTCTGTGTCTGACCGCGGGAGTGTGTGATGGGATAGTGTGGAGGGAGATTCACTCTGTGTCTGACCCCGGGAGTGTGTGATGGGACGGTGTGGAGGGAGATTCACTCTGTGTCTGACCGCGGGAGTGTGTGATGGGATAGTGTGGAGGGAGATTCACTCTGTGTCTAACCCCGGGAGTGTGTGATGGGACGGTGCGGAGGGAGATTCACTCTGTGTCTGACCCCGGGAGTGTGTGATGGGTTGTATGAAGGGAGGTTCGCACTGTCTGTGACTCACAGTTGTATGTCAGAGGATTTCGACGTTTAAACAGACTCCAATCAGAGATAACGAGCTGGAAAATGGCAACTCAAAAGTTCTGCTGCAAAGGCTTCAATATGAGCACCCTTTCTGTGGCCCCACACTCTCCTCGCCTTTCTTCCTCTTCTCTCAGCACACCATTCCTTCCGTATGATTCACAAGAGAGTGAGGGAACAGCTGGAGGTCCGGGTCTATATAGGTAGGAATAACATCAGTATGAACAGGGAGGTTTTTCTGCAAAATGAGATCAGGGCTTTGGCTATTTAATTAAAGGACAGGACGGTTACGCGTCCCAGTGAGGCCAGACAGTAGAATATCCTGTTGTTTATATCCAGTAGAATATCCAATAGAATATCCTGAGCACGAGGCTCAGGAGTTGGTGTAGGTGGGAGGGCTTCAACATTTGGGATCCTAGTGTTTTTTTTTTTTTCCCAAGGAAGGTGGGATCTTTACTGAGGGGATGAAAGGATGTTTACTCCTAAACTAGAGGGGAATTATTATCTGAGCGGGATAGTTTACCAGGACTGTGCATGAGAGTTGGTGCAGTGATGCTGAACTCAGAGATGCAGGGGTTGGTATTCAAAGTTTCAGAGCAGATAGCGAATGCGTGTGGAGACAGATGTTGTAAAGACTCAGTCAAAAGCCTGAATCAAAAGATTGAGTATGATGCGTCCAGTGCCCTGAGCTGCGTATATTTCAATGCAGAAAGTCTGAAAAAACAAGCGGAGGTGAGCTCAGGGCTTGAATCAACGCTTTGAATAATGATATTGTAGCGATTGTTGAGACTTGGTTGCAAAAGGAGAAAGCAGGACAGCAAAATATTTCGGACTTCCTTATTTTTTGACGTGATTAAACGCAAGAAATGAAAGGAGCAGGGGTGATATTACTAGGCAGAGTAAATACTACCGCAGTGCACAATCAGAATAGACATGGAACTGGTATAAGTGAGGCATTATGGTTGCAAATGATGAATAAGGAATGGATGATGTTACATGCTCAAGGAGATCTGTTTTTTTTTTGAATGATGTGAAGGTCTGTTGGAGGTCACCTGCTGTGATTTTCCCGCCGATGTGAGGTCACGTGGTGGCATGTGCACCATGGGTATGTAAGGGTCGACCCAGATGACGCAGTAGGTTTTTAGTTTGTAGATTTCCAGGTAGAACGTGCTGTGTCTCCGTTTCTGTTGCGTGTCTGTTTTTGTGACGCAGTTTCATTTTTAAAACGGGGTGTGCGTTCTGTTGCAAGATACAATATTACACGACTGGAAATTTTGCTAGATGTGTTTATTTACTCAATTCCAACAGTAGAAGGGAGAGTGAAGAATTTATCGAAGTACAGGATCGAAGGAGCAAAAGGAGCCGCCATCGTTCGGCAGTTTAACAAAGGATCGACCTCATTGAGTCTTCGTTGGCGAAGTACCGATCAGCATCGCGGATAATTCTTGCCAAAATGAGCAAGGTGTTCATACAAATGTTTGCTCTCTCTCTAAAAGAACTTAAGGTCATTTTTGTTTTAAACTGTTTATTTTTGGCATCGTGAATCCTGTGGACAGAACCAGCAGTAAAGTCGCGCCTGTGAAGAAATCCTTCTCCAGAGAAGTCTCTCCCAATTGAACGTATAAATCTGTTGGACTTTAGAAAATTTATCGCTTTAAGAAATACATTTGACTTTATCGCTTTTAGAACTACTTTCGCATTTAACCCTTTAAGAACCAGTGCCAAGTGTCGATTTGTTGAGCGGCTGCATATCGGTTAACTTCCGCTTGAAGCATCCGTTTGTATTTTTTTACCTTATCGTTTATCCGTGTTTAATAAATGTTTGGTTCTTTTTATATAACCTGTCTCTGTTGATATTCATGTTGCCGGTTACGTAACATAATCTGTGGGGGCTCGGGGGTGATGTTCCTATTTTGAGTTTAAGTACTGGTAATTACAATTTTGATTTGGAAAAGGGAAATACCCGTTTTTTTTTTTGTTGTTGTTGTTGCTGTTTGATTGGTGTGTGTGTTGTACTCGGCACCAATGGATATTAATGGGTTTTTGGAGACGCCGGACTCGGCATCTTTAGAGAATGCAAGAAAACATGAGGAATAGGAGATTGCTAGGAATTTGGATATTAAAGGAATGACGAGGAATTCCACCAAGGCTTTCATACAAAGAAAAATTGCTGAACATTATATGACTTTGAATTTATTTGATGAGGAGATGTCAGATAAGTCTCCAATGAGTAATCTGGAAATGCAGTTACATCTTGAACAAATAAAGTTAAAGCAATTAGAAGCTGATTTGGAAAAAAAAAAGTCGGTTAGAAGCTGTAAATAAACAGAAGAAATTCGAGGCTATGGAGGCTATTAATTTAAGGGAATTTAAAGAAAGAGAAGGTGAAAACCAGAGGAAATTCGAGTTAGAGATGCACGAATTAAAGTCCGGGGGTCAGTCTTCTGGTTCTACGAAACAGTTTATTGCTAGTCGTGAGGTTATTTTGGCTCCTCCATTTAGTGAAGCTGATGTGGACAATATTTCCAACATTTCGAACCAGTTGTACTGAGTTTGAAGTGGCCGAAAGACCAGTGACCAGTGATGTTACAAAGTATAATTAAAGTCAAGGCACATCAAGTTTATACAGCTTTAGATGCTGAACAAACACTGGATTATGATATTGTTCAGCAGCACATATTAAAAGCATATGTGGTGGTTCTGGAAGCCTATAGAGAAAGATTCAGAAGTTTGAAGATATCAGTGGAAAAAATCGTATGTGGAATTTGCCTATGAGAAATCTGTGTGTTTTGAGGGATGCGTTTCCTCTAAAAATATGAATGGGGAGTATAATAAACTTAAAGAGTTGATTCTGCATGAACAATTTAAAAGAAGCATTCCTGTTGAAGTGAGAACATACTCAAATGAACGGGACACGGCTACATTGCAGGAGATTGCTAAAATGGCTGATGAGTATGTTTTAATTCCCAAGAATAAATTTTCTCCAGGTAATTTTTTTAAAACGAAAAACAGCACAGAGAGTCAAGGTATATCAGAAAGTAAATCTGAAGTTAGTGAGAGAAGTGAGGATGAAGGGAGACATGTGAAGGAAAGACATTTTGTTATTATTATTAATTATTGTAAGAAACATGGACATGTAGTAGCTGATTGCTTCCAATTGAAAAGCAATGAGAAAGAAGTTCTCCCAGATGCATGTGTGCAGAATATGGAAAGGCCTGTAAAGCTACAGGCTTTAGTTAGTATTAATGAAGATTTATCAGAGTCTAACCAAGTTAAGAAAGGATATGAAACTTTTATAACAGAAGGATTTGTATACTTGAAAGAAGGATGCAATTCAGTGCCAATAAGGATGCTTAGAGACACTGGACCTTCGCACTGTCTAATATCAGACAGTGTGCTAAAGTTTAGTGATGAGTCTGATATTGGTGAGGGAAATTATATAAGAGGATTCGGGAGTGTCCTTATGCCAGTACACTTACATTGAGTAAGTTTAGGTTCAGGATTAGTTACAGGGGTTGTCAAAGAAGCACTACAATCCAGTTTACCTGTGGATGATGTTTCTCTTTTGTTAGGGAATGATTTAGCAGGTGGACAAGTTTTTTCTGAAGTGCATTTGACAATAAATTCAAGTTCTTGGAAACCACAGAGGGATTCTAACATAGATTCTTCCTCTGTTGTAACAAGAGCTATGGCTAAAATGACTGAGGTATAGGATGAGATTGTTACCCATGACAGTTCAAGTCAAGATTCGATTTTTGAGGATGTATCAGAAACTTTCTTACCTACATTATTTGATCAGGATTTTGGTGGTAAGTCTGACCAGGAGGATTTGTCTTTATCTCGAAAGGAGATGATAGCAGAGCAAGTCAGAGATCCTGAGATAGTCAAATTAAAAGAACAAGCTCTTCCCGATAGTGAAATTGAAACGGTACCAGTGGGATATTATTTTGAAAAGGGAGTATATTGAAAAAGTGGAGATGGCCTACAATTCCTGCCAGTGAGGAATGGGACGTTAATCATCAGGCAGTAGTTCCTAAAATTTATCGAAATAAGATTTTAACTACGGCTCATAGTATTCCTTTGGGTGGTCATTTAGGTGTAAAGAAAACTATGAACAAAGTTTCTAAATATTTTTAGTGGCCTAGTTTAAGACAAGATGTGGCGACATTTTGTAGAACGTGTCATATGTGTCTTACTCTGGGTAAGCCTAATCAGATTACTCCAGCCAAAACTGTGACAAAGTCTCTTATAAAATGCCTTACTTATTTTGGGTTGCCTAAGGAAATACAATCGGATCAAGGTAGTGATTTTATTTCGGGATTGTTTCAGCAAATAGTTTATAAACTGGGAGCAAACAGATTATTTCATCGGCCTATCATCCAGAATCACAAGGAGCCTTGGAGAGATTTCATTCTACATTATAAACTTTGATTAGGACATATTGTGTGGAAAATGAAAAGGACTGGGATGAAGGTATACATTTACTACTTTTTGCAGTAGGGAGGCGGTACAGGAATCATTAGGTTTTAGCCCTTTTGAACTTGTGTGTGGGCACAGAGTTCGAGGACTTTTGACCTTGTTGAAGGAACAGTGGTTTAATAAAGAGGTACACCCTAATTTGCTAGAATAAGTTTTAAAATTTAAATAAATATTATGTAAAGCATGTAGCGTGGCAAAGGAAAATTTAAAATTAGCTCAAGAGAAGATGAAGACTTGCTATGATAAGGAAGCTAGGATGACGTCTTTAAGCCTGGAGATAAGGTGTTGGTTCTCTTCCCAGTGCAAAGGAACACATTACAAGCTACATTTCATGGTCCTTTAGATTAAATCTAAGGTAAATGATGTGGATAACGTGATAAAAACTCCAGATCAGGGAAAGACAACACAGCTGTGTCATATAAATATGATAAAACGGTATTATGAGAGAGAAGCTGTTACTATAACTGTTGAAATCAACAATGAGTCTGATCTTCATAAAAACTTAATGGATGATTCATCCGAAACTCATTTTAAACCCAACATTATTCAGCTAGGTTGCCAAATGCAAAAAATTCTAGAAAATATTGATGAAAAGTTAGCTCATTTACAGCCAGAGGAGAGAGAGCAGATGGAGCAGTATTTTTTTTTTTTGTATAGAGATTTATTTCCAGACTTTCCTTGAATAACCACCGTAGCTACACATGATGTAGATGATGGAGATGCAAAAGACATAAAACAACATCCGTATCGAATGAACAAGGAAAAGCGTGTACTTGCTGAATGATAGAGAGTGATATTATTAGACATTATAATTCGAATTGGAGTTCACGTGTTTTATAGGGCCTAAGACAGACAATAGTATTAGGTTTTGTCCAGATTACAGGAAGTTAAATGCTGTGACAAAAACTGATGCATATCCAATCCCTAGGGTAGATGATTGTGTGGATAAAGTTGGACAAGCCAAATTCCTGACAAAAATCGATTTGTTAAAAGGTTATTGGTGTGTTCCATTGACGGATAGAGGGAGAGAGATTTCAGCATTTGTAACCCCATCTGGGTTATATGAATATAATGTTCTTCCATTTCGGATGAGGAATGCACCAGGTAGTTTTCAGAGGATGATTAATAGCGTGATTCAGGGATTAAAAGATACTGATGCCTATATTGATGATTTAGTTGCAGGAAATGCTCCGTGTAAAGCACATATTACTGCGGTGGAAAATCTATTTGAGAGACTTTCAAAAGCTAACTTAACTATGAACACAGCTAAAAGTGAATTTGGTCATGCCACTGTGACCGTTAAGGAAAACACTTCAGGAAACTAAACTCCAATTTAATAACACAGTTTAATGTTACAGGAGTACAATATTTTGCTCATTCATATTAAGGGTAAAGATAATGTGATCGCTGATTGTCTATCTAGATGTTAAATGTACATTTTTTTATGGAGTGGTATTTTAACATTTGCAACACTCCTGCTGTATATTATTTTGTAAAGTGCTTAAAATTAAAGACTGTACATATTGTGCATGTTGTAAATTTTATACCTTTGTGGTTTTATATTTGTTTATATTGTTAATTGTTAAAATTTTGTTCTTTAAGAGACCATTTTTTTGGAGGGAGGTGTTACATACCTCAAGGAGATCTGTGTTTTTTTTTGTTAGAATGATGTAGTGGTCTTTTGGAGGTCACCTGATGTAATTTTCCCGCCGTTGTGAGGTCACGTGATAGCCTGTGCACCACGGGTATACAAGGGAGACCTCAGATGACGTAGTTGGTTTTTAAGTTTTAGTTTGTAGTTTTCCAGCTGGAACGCGCGGCTGTGCCTCCGTTTCTGTTGCGTATTTGTTATTATGACGCAGTTTCATTTTTTTTAAACGGACTGTACGTTCTGTTGCAAGGTACAAGAGTGCTGGACTGGCAAATTTTGCTAGATGTGTTGCTGTACCTTTTTCCAATAGTACTGGAGAGTGAAGACTGTATCGAAGAACAGGACACGAAAGCTTAAGAGCAATTGCTACCGTTCGGCAGTTTAACAAATGACCGACTATATAGAGTCTTTATTGAAGAAGTAGCGACTTACATCGTGTATAACTCATGCCAAAACAGCTAGGAAGTTCATGCGGAATTTGCTCTCTGCAAACTAAGGTCAGCTCCTTTAAGCCATTTATTTCCTGCATCGTGAATCCTTTGGACAAAACTAGCAGGAAAGTCGTGTCTATGAAGAAATCCTTCTACACAGAAGGCTCTCCCAATTGAACGTATAAATCTGTTGGATTATCGAATTTACCACTTTAAGAACTGTATTTCACTTTACCACTTTAAGAACTGTTTTCGTATTTAACGCTTTAAGAATCAGTAGCGAGTGACTATGGTTGAACGGCCGCATAGCTGTTAACTTCCGGTTAAGGTTTTCGTTTGTTGTTTTATTGTTTATCCGTGTTTAATAAATGTTTGGTTGTTTTTTATATAACCTGTCTCGATTGATATTCATTGTTGCCGGTTACGTAACACTTTAAGCAAGTGTTATTATTTTTCAGCAAGTATTATTTTGTTTCTTTTTGTAAATTTTTCGAGTGAAAATAAAAGGAAAGGAGCACCATGTAAAAGTTTGGGCACCCAAGAGATGTGAGCTCTCTGATAAATTTTACCAAGGTCTCAGACGTTAATTAGCTTGTTAGGGCTATGACTCGTTCATAGTCATCGTTAGGAAAGGCCAGGTGATGCAAATTTCAAAGCTTTATAAATGCCTTGACTTCGCAAACTTCGTCCTAACAATCAGCAGCCATTAACTCCTTTAAGCAGCTGCCTGCACATAAAAAATAAAAGAAATGATGACCACAAAGCAGGAGAAGGCTATCAGAAGACAGCAAAGCGTTTTCAGGTCGCCGTTTTCTAAATTCGTAATGTAATTAAGAAATGCAGTTGTTCGGAACCCACAGGTTTCGTTCACTGTGGACTGTCACTTTAAGAGCGGCTAAGTGAGGCGGGACTATGACGTCAGTCACAGGCTGACACTACAGACCGTCAGCTTAACCAGAGGGAGAGAGAGAGACATTTTTCTTTCTCGCAGTGCAACAGCAGCACAGAGAGAGAGAGAGAGAGCAAGAGAGAGAGAGAGAGAATATTTTACTTGGGATAACTTTTGGAAAGCTCTGTTGTGCTAACCCTTGCCTGGGTATGTTGTGTGGCAACCACTTGAAGACGATAACCCTGTGACAGGTCACTTTCGGTGATAGCTCCTATGTGGATTTGGAACGATACGACAGACAAGATCTTCGATGACGATACTTTCGTTTACCTGTGAAATTGGACGTAATCAGCTTTTCTCTACGTTTCACCCTGGATTACAAATATGTCTCTCATATCATTCATCCCGTGGATGAACTGAACTTTCCTACTTTACCATCTCAAGACTCTAAGCCTCTGTTTCCCCAAGCTCCACTTAGTTTGGAAGCTATATTTACATATATATGCACATAACACCGTTAACATTTGTTAGATTGGTTAAGTTACGACATTATAAGTAGATGCTAATAAAGACAGTGGTTTTAACATTGAAACAAGACAGTGTGAAATCTCTTGCTGCTGGTTTATCTCTAAAACGTTACAGTTCGTAACAAATTGAGTGCTCGTCCGCGAAATGAACAGAAATTGGAGCTTCTTGTTCGATTGATTACCGATCTTATTGGCTACTTCTCTTTTGATTTGCTCAATGGATATTAATACAAATTCTGGAAGCACCAACCCCTGCGGCATGAGAACAAGCCAAAAAAAAAAGCCATATGCTAATCTCTCAGACTCCTGCAAAGTGACTGCATCCTTTTCATCTAAATATACCTTTTATGTTATGAGGGGCGCACCTCTTAAATTCTTCAGTTAAGAACAACTCTTTCAGGCTGTTAAAATCATCATTCAGATTTTTAGATGTGCACCACCAGTCAAAACACACACACTTTTCATAAGCAAATTGCATGTGAGTGTAGTTAACAGGTTTTCACAAATTTCTAAACTTTGCCTATAGGCTTCTGGAACCAATTCATAGACTTTAAGTACAGTCCGTTTCAGTGTCTCATAAATAACTGCATCTCCCATTGCTAAGGCAGAGTAAACTTGTTGAACCTTACCCCGTAATTGCACTCGGTAACAAAAGAGACCAGCTTTCTTTCGGCCAGTTTTGACTCTGAATCACTTTCTGAAGATTATCCTGTCTATTCACCTGGCTGACCTTCTTGTCATCTTTGCTGCACAGTATCTTCGACTTATTTCTATTTTCCTCTTCCTCGACCCTAACACCCTGGATTCCTTCCCCCTGCCAACTTAGTTTAAACCCTCCCTGACAGATCTATTAAACAATCCTTCCAGGATATTGGTACCCTTTGAGTTCAGGTGTTACCCATCGTTTTTCTATAAGTCATACCTCCCCCAAAATAGATCCCAATGATCCAAGAATTTTAAGTCTTGCCCCCTGCACCAGTTACTTTGTCACACATTCATCTGCTTAATTCTGATACTCATACCTTCATTAGCGCGTGGCTCAGTCAGTAACCCTGAGATTATTACTCTGGAGGTCCGGCTTTTCAATTTTCTTTCTGTCTCCCAGTAGCCTAATGAAGCGGTGAGGTGTGTGGAGAGAGGGGGTAAGGTTGAGGAAAGGTGGAAGGTAGGAGGGAAAGGGAGAGTGGGATATTGGGGGAAATGGGAGAGTGGGGGGAGGATGGAGAAGGAGAACGAGAAAGTGTGAGAGAGAGAGAGAGATGAGATTGCCATGGAACTGCTCAATCTCTCTGCTCCCCGCACTTCCTCTCCCTGCTCTCGGTTCCTCTCGTTACCAGCTGTCCATCTGGTGTTTTCTGTTAGCGGTCAAACTGCCTTCTCAACACGGGCTTCCTCTGCCAACGGCTCCTTCCCCTTCCTCAGCTCAGAGACGCAGAGAGCCCTGAACAAGATGGACGAGGACAACATTTACGTGAAGGCGAAGTTCGCAGAAACGGGCCCACAGTCTCCTTCCAACGGTGAGTGGGGCAGAAAAAACGGGGAGGGGGGGAGAGGGCTCCATTCTGTGTTTGATCCCGGCTGTGTGCGATCGGACGGGTGGAGGGAGCCTCAATGACTCTCACTGTTCTGTCCTCAGCTGAACGGATGGGAGAGGCGATGAGGAGGGAGCTCTGTTGCAGGGCTGGTGAGGAGACTGCACTCGGGGAAGGGGCGCGGAGGCAGCGCCGGGGAGGGGCGGTATACCGGGAGATCTATGGAATAGGGCGAAGAGAGAGTGTTGTGGCAGGTGTCAGTGAAGAGAGAATGTCTAAAGCAGGGCAGCGTGGAGGTAGTACCGTGGGAGGGGTGTTGAGCAGGGGCATTGAGAAAGGAGCTCTGTGGGGATGGGCGGAGAGTAGGAAACACCGATGGAGGACTGATGAGGACAGAGGACAGTGGGAGGGGCGCTGTGTAAAATGTTAACCTCATTCTACTCTTTCTTACCCCATTCTCTATTCTCTCTCGCCCTCTCCGCCTCTCTCTTCCCCTCTTCTCGCTCCCCTCTTTCTCCCACTACCTCCCCCTCTCTCTCCCCCACGTTCTCGCCCCTCGCTCTCTTTCATCCTCTCTTTCCACTTTCTCTCACGCCTTCTCTCCCTCTTTTCCTCTTCTGTCTCGACGTTTTCATTTCTTCCTGTTGTCTCCGTCCATCTTTCAACCCTTTCTCTCCTGTCTCTTTCCCTCCTCTCCATCCTTCTCCCCACACTACCATTCATTCGCTTTCACTCTCTCACTGCCCAAACGCTCTACCCTCTCCCCCTATCACACCACCCCTCTTCCCGCGCCCGCTTTCCTTTTGTGTCCGCACACTATTTGCTTCCTCTCACCCTCTCGCTCCCTGCTGTCACTCTCCATCTATCTCCCTGTTCATCCCCTCTCGCTGCGCCCCACCCCCCTTTTTTCCACTCATTCCACACTCCACACACTCTCAGACGGGAAGTAGGGTGGGGAAGATGAGGCGAGCTGTCGTGAAAGGGGCTTCGGGTATTTGAATCAATGGGTTCTCTTCTAAAGAAGCGGCGATCGGTGCAGAAAAGACGCCTTCAATTCAATACAAGTTGCATTGCAATTCAACCATACATGAATACTCATCAATACAGTCAAACGAGTCTGTGTTACTCCCGGGCACAGATGCCCAACACAAAACCAACGTCCACACAACGGCACAAAACACACATGACATGTTGAGGATAGAGAGATAACAAGCGGATTTACGATATCAGTAAAATACATTGATGCAATATGTATGCATTTCATACATTATTTCATGAGTACCTCAGACTGAGGGGAGAGTTGATACAGAGCCATATCATTACAAGAGACAGAGATAGACGAGGCAACCGGCGGATTTCCACCCCGAAGAGAAATGTCTAAAAGCACGGAGTGGAAGGTGAGAGGGGACATCTTTACAGGAGATAAGATGGTCACGTTTTGTTTACACAGAGAGCATGGGTGATTGGAATATGCTGCCCGGGGTGGTGGTGAAGGCAAATCGATAGAGGCGTTTAATTGGCTCTTTGACGGCCACGTGGATGTGCGGGGATTTTAGGGAGATGAACATTATGTAGGTAAAAATGATTTAGGTATAAAGTATAATAGGTCTAACAAATATTTTGTGCCGAAGGGTCCGTTATGTTCTGCGATTTTCGCTCACTGCTCTGCATACGCGAAAGAGGGAGATTTGAACTCAGATGGTGGGAAGAGCAGGGGTGGGGTAGATCAGGGAATATGATGATGGATTGACAAAGACACGTAACAATTTTTTCCACAGACGACATGGGCAGTGAACGACCCACAAGGAGAGGCAGATTAGATTCAAGCAAATGGCTAATCTGCGTTTTAACAGCGACCCTCGTTATCACGGGTATCTGCTGAAGGATTCATGGAGAGTTGAGCACCCGTCGGAACGATCAAACCGCAGGGAATAAAAATGGCCACTGTAACAGCGACATATCCCAACATTTCCCAAAAGCACCCTTTACGGTGATATCAACACACCCCTCACTATGGTGCTAACGGGTCTCTCAGCAAGACCACGACTCACCCCTCACCGTGACACCGACACAACCCCCACCAACACATCTCTCAACATTATACCGTTATATCTCTCAACCTGATGCCAACACACAATTGTAATAACAATTCACGGTAACACTGTCACGCCCCTCGCCGTGGAACCGACACGTCACGCACTGTAATGTGGACACCTCCCTCACTGTGACACAGACACGTCCGTCACTTTGAAGCCGCCTCATCGCCTATCATGACAGTAACAGCCGCTCCACAGAAACACCGACATAACAGTCACGGTCACAAAGACACATCCCTCACCGTGACACCGACAAGCCCCTCAGTGCGTCACCCACTCAGTCGTCACAGTGGCAATGACACTTCTCTTACTGTGACACGGGCGCATCCACCGTGACCACAACAGGTCCTTCTTCGTGACACAGACATAACCCTTACCGTGACATTGACATTTTTCCCACTGCAGCACCCATACACCGCACACTATGTCACAGACACTACTCTCACTGCAACACCGACACACCTCGCACCGTGACCCTGACATATCTCTTACTGTGACACAGAGATACATCGCGATGTGACCCGCTACACCTCTCACATGGACCCAGAAACGCCTATCACAGTGACAGCTACACATCTCTCACCGAAACACCGACTGGCTGTGACAGGGAATCGATTATCATCGCGATACTGACGCAGCCTCCATCGTGACACCAATAAAAATCTCGCTGGTACCTTGATATACCCCTCAGCGTGTCGCAGACACGTACCTCACGGTGGCGTCGACGCCCCTCACTGTGCCACCAGCACATCCCTCACTGTGACACCTTCACCACGTCACTGACACACCACTCTCCGTGACCCGCTCAGATAATTGACGCTGACACAGTGTAAACGTCATTTCAGATCACCTCCGACCGAAACTGTAAACTCTTTTGGGAAGAATATCAGGAGATGAACAGGACCCAACGCCAAGGTCGAGTACCTGTCCATGAGTAAACCTTAACTTTTGAATCCAAGATACCTGAGATTTCCCACCCGGATCTCTCCCAGAGAACCGGTCTCAAGGCGACTCCGAAACACAGCTCACAGTGACACCGAAACGCCCTTCACTGTGACACTGAGACACCTCTGACTGTGACACCCACAGGCTCCTCCACGCGACCCTTCCAGCTCCTCACCATGACAAAGACTCACACGTCACTGTAACACCCCTCACCGAGACATTATCACCCCTCAAAATAACGCCGATACACCACTCACTGAGGCAATTACCGACATCTCACCCTGACACAGGCAGACCCCTTACCGTGATACCGACACTTAAATTCACAATGACACAGACATAGTCCTCTCCGTCACACCGACACACACCTCTGCGTGACACTCTCCACAAAGCATGGCCATGACATGCCTCTCACAGTGACACAGACGCATCCACTCAATGAGACCGGCACCCACAAAATGCACAGATACTCCACTCACCGTGACGCCACCAGACCCCTCACTCTGAAATGTCCGTCACTCTGACATTTCCCTCGGCGTGACGTGGAGATACACTTCATTGTGACCCGGCACACCTCTCGCCGGGGCACAGAAACACCTATCACAGTGACACCAACACGTCCCTCACAGAAGCTCGGACACGCCGCGTGCTGAGACAGGGAATGAATCATTACCAGATACTGACACTGATCCAATTGTAACAACAACAAAACCTTCTCCAGTGCATTGATATATCTAGACACGCCCCTCAAATTTGCGCCAACACCTCTCACTGTGCCACCAGCAAATCCTTCACTTTGACACCTTTCACCGTGACACTGACACAACACTCTCCGTGACTCGTTCGGTAGCGTGACGCTGACTCACGTGTCACTGTAAACGCTAAAGATCCTTCAACATCTCTCTCAGTATCACAGATTCGTCAGTCTATGATCACCTCTGACCGAAACTACCATGAGTTAACTTCCCACCTGAGTCTCTCCCAGAGAACCTGTCTCAAGAATCTATCTGCGCTCAACTCTGATCTGATCGATCTTAACCGAATGCACACCGATGTCCGTCACCAGATCACTGAGATGGAAACGAAGTTCACATCTGTCAACGAAACCAAGGGTCAAATCTGTGAATTGTTGACCAGCAGAAGAGGTGAGGCATCATCCCCATCTTTAACCCGCTCCTCATCACAGGGCAGGCACAGAGAGCTGAAGCGTCACTCCGTGCTTGACATCGGGAGTGTGAGAAAAGATGGTGTCGAGGGATATTCCCTCTGTGTTTGACCGAGTGAGTGCGTGATGGTGCTGCGTGGAGGAAGTTGCACTTTATCGCTGAGCCCAGGAGAGTGTGACGGGACGGTGTGGAGGTGGATTCACTTTGTGTCTGACTACGGGAGTGTGTGATGGGAATGTGTGGAAGGAGATTCACTCTGTGTCTGACCCCGGGAGTGTGTGATGGGACGGTGCGGAGGGAGATTCACTCTGCGTTTGACCCCGGGAGAGTGTGATGGGACGGTGCGGAGGGAGATTCACTATGTGTCTGACCCCGGGAGTGTGTGATGGGACGGTGCGGAGGGATATTCACCCTGCGTCTGACCCCGGGAGAGTGTGATGGGACGGTTCAGAGGGAGATTCTCTCTGTGTCTGACCCCGGGAGAGTGTGATGTGACAGACTGGAGGGAGGTTGACATTTTCCGAACCCTGTCCGTTAAATGGGAGTTTGGCGGATGATTCGCTATTTGCTGATTTGTAGGGCAAAAGTGTCCCCACAACTGGCTGAGAAATAAAGACCGGTGTTAGTTCATTTCCACGTTGGAGAAATCTTATGGTAGAGCGAGGGAATATTGCTATGACTTTGATGCAAGGCTCCTCGAAATAAATTCAAACGAGGAAAGGGTATGTGTCACACCGTGTGAAGAGAAATGAACAAAAATCACACACCCCGGGGGTCTAACGTAGATCCAATCAGTCCACAGCGTAACCTCACACTGATCCAGGGATAGACAGAAAGTGAATCTCCCTCCACAGCGTCTAATCACACATCCCCATGGTCAGACACACAGTGAAGCTACCCCCATAATATCCCATCACACATTCCC
This sequence comes from Mobula birostris, assembly GCF_030028105.1. Taxonomy (NCBI): domain Eukaryota; kingdom Metazoa; phylum Chordata; class Chondrichthyes; order Myliobatiformes; family Myliobatidae; genus Mobula; species Mobula birostris. The sequence continues at coordinate 103,876,867 of NC_092382.1, forward strand.
GGGTTCAGACACAGAGTGAAGCTCTCTCCACACCGGCCCATCACACACTTCCGGGGTCAGAACAGAGTGAAGCTCTCTCCACACCGGTCCATCACACACTCTTGGGGTCAGACACTGGTTGATTCCCTCTCTGTGCCAACCCTTCACATGCTCCCGTGGTCGGGCATTGAGAGAGGCTCTTTCTCAATGTAAGCACCTCGGGTTCGACCAGCATGCGCTTGTCCGGGCCGAGTCGTGGTGCGAGTTTGCCTCAGGCCCGGCCAAGCTGTGAAATCTCATTTGTTTAGGATGCGGCGTGATGTATTCCCCGTTTACAAATCATTCCCACGAAATAACGAATAGTACTCTCTTTGCAATTGAACGATTGAGCTTTATGATTCTGCAGGTGACTGTTGGGTGCGTATTGAAAACGGGAAGAAAATAGGCCCATTTTAACGAAACAGTCTAAGGCGCTGGTTGCAGTTCACTGTTTTACCGTCTGTTCGTTCTTCATTGATATTCCATCCGGGCCTGGTCGACTCCCGACCCCATTCCAAGTCCAATCAGGCCTGCAGTCTACGACTTCCCCGTTCTGGCATCTTCTCCCGAGCAAAAACCCGCGAATCCCTCGCTCTGGGGCACACTAGAAAGAAAGCCCCGCCCATCATGGGACCCCACATATTCCCATGGTCCCGTTATCTCTAGTCATAAGCCAAACACACTGCTAATATAGAGAAACCATTTCATTAGCAGTGAAACGTTTCCCAGGGTGTGGCATGCACAGTAATCGAAGGGATTTATTTTCACAGGATTTCGTTTCCATCTCTATCGGCTGTGCATGCAGAATTTACTGGATTGGAAAATGCAGAGAGGGTTCAGGTTTCGACTGTTGCAGGTCGGTGGTGTAGGGGTGACACAGGATGTTGACTGATGCAGCGTTGTCGGGAGAGGGTGGTGCAGTGAGATTAATTCGGGAACTGACTCGGTACTACCGGAAAGAGTGGTATAGTGGGATTCGTATGGCGATGTACTCGGGGCTGTGGGGAGAGCACGATGTCATGGAATGACTTTAGAGACTGACAAGGGGATGCGGGGAGAATGCAGATCAATGAGATTAGTTTTGCGACGTCTCCGTTTATCTGCTGGATCAGTTTTTTTTTTCTGTTGAAATTGTCTAACCCTCTTTGATAAGATTGTGGCCTCTTATCTTCTGTACCAGAAGGTGTATGGACAGTCTTTTTGCAATAAGTGCAACTCGGACTTACGGAGACACGATTGTAAAAGTAAATACAGATTCATCTGCGAGAAGTCTGCACTTTTATTCCCGGATATTCATGAAGAGATCCAAGGTCTCTGTCAACACGCCGCGGGGCCGACTTGAATCACGTGACTACATCCCACTTCTCCCCATTCAATCTACCCCTCTCTCACTCCCCCATCCTTTCATCCCTTCCCAACCTCTCTGCTCTAACACTGACCCCAATCTCCTCCTCTACTCGCATCCCCATTGTCCCCCACGACTCTCCCTCTTCCCATCTGGACTGCTCTTCTCCCCTCCCGGCCCCGCTCTCCCCCTGTCCCACCATTTATTCCCCAATTCCACCACTGCTCTCTCGCTACCCTTATTATCCTCAACTCATTCGGCTTCTCCCACTTCCTCTCCACCTCGGAGCCCATTCTCTGCCTCTTCTCTCTCGGTTCCCTCCACCCACTCTCGCTTCAATTCTGTGCGCACTGGCCCGCAGTTTACCGACGCAGGGGGAAAAAGACTATGCACATTCACCCTCTCTGTGCCTATCCTGGCTTCATACTTACGCTCCAAGGAACAAAGTTCCATCCTTCTTGCCTTCTCTCCATAACTCAGACCCTCGAGTCCCGGCAACATCCTCGTAAATCGCCCCCTGCGCTCTTTCCAGCTCAGTGGCATCTTTCCTACAGCAGCGAGACCAGAACTGAACACCGTACTCGCAGCGCGGCCTCACCGACCTTTTGTACAACTGCAACGTGACCTCAGTACGGTGCAAAGATGTAAAATTCACGAAAATTGGGAAAATTAATAAATTCTGCGAAAAAGGTGAATACCGAGAGAGTGTTTGACTGTTTACGGAACGTTCGCAATCTGATGGCGGAGGGGAAGTAACTGCTTGTAAATTGTTGAGTTTTCCGGCTCCTGTACCCCTCCCCGGTGGTACCGATCAGCACAGGGCATTTCCCGGCGGGAGAGGGCCCTCGCTGATGGATGCGGTCTTCCCGAAACATTCCTTCTTTAACATGTCCTCGATGGAGGAGAGGGTTGTGCCCGTGATGAAGCTGGCTGAGTCTAGAACCTTCTATGGTCCATGGCGACCCTCTGCGTTGCAGCCTCCACACCAGGCGGCCATGCGACAAGCCAGAATGCTCGACACCGTACATCCCTGGAAATGTGCGAGTCTGGTTTTGATGTTAAAACCACTATCTTTATTAGTAACTACTTACAATATAGTGACTTAAACAAGATAAACAAAAGTTAACGGTGTTATGTCTAGGTGTGTGTGCAAATATATCTATTGAGCTTGGAAGCGGGGGCGGGGGAAGGTTTAGCGTCTTGAGATGGTAAAGCAGGAATGTTCAGTAATCTACGAAATAAATTATGGGAGACAGACATTTGCAATCCAAGGTAAAACGTAGAGAAAAGTTAAGTACAAAATATTCCACAGGGTTCACGCTGTTAAAACGAGATGACAGTCGCCGTAGGTTTTGCCCGACGTTTAATTCCAAATGTACATACGAATTATCACCGAAAGTGACCTGTCACCGGAATATCGTCTTCCAGCGGTTACCACACAGCACACCCAGGCAACCTGAAATCCACTCCTATGAATCCGACGAAGTGACAGTCAACATTCGTTGTGCACCGTGTTCCGATGTTTAACCAACCCTTGTGGGCATAGCAGAGTTCCAAGTCGCAGTTGCGACAAGCTGAAGTTATCCGTTTCCCCACTCTCTCTCTCTCTCTCTCTCTCTCTCTCTCTTTCTCTCTCTACCACCTCTCCCTCTCTCTTTCTTTCTCTCTCTCTCTCTCTTTCTCTCTCTCTCTGCCTCTGTCTGTCTCTCTCTCTTTCACACACACACACACACACACACACACACACACACACACACACACACACTTTGTTTATCCTGCAAAACCCACGGCAGCCAGCGACTAACGTCATGGTCCCGCTTCACAGTCAAGCGCTCTGAAAGCGACAGTCCACAGTGAGCGAACCTTTGGTTTCGCAAAAAAACCGATAGGGTTAGACACAGAGTGAAGCTCCCTCCACACCGACGCATCACAGACGCCTTGAGTCAGACACAGAGCGAAGCTTCTTCCACAGTGTGGCATCATACAGTACCGGGGTCAGACACTGAGTGAAACTCCCTCCACACCGTCCCATCACACACTCGGAGGGTCAGACAGCGAGTGAAGTTACCTCCGTACCTTTGCATCACACAAGACTGTGGTCAGACACAGAGTGAAACTTCCTCCACCTCTTCTCATCACAGAGGCCCGCGGTGAGACTCAGACGAAGCCTCCTCCAGGCCATCCTATCACACAATTTGGTGGTCAGACACAAAGTGCAGCTTCCTCCGCACTCTCCCTTCACGCACTCCTGATGTAATAATCCGAGAGAGGCTCAGTAGATAGTTTTCCATTCTAGGCATTGATCAAAGGAATTTAATTTCACAAAGTTTTGTTACCACGCTCATGCCACCCATATTCATTTCATAATGAATTGGAAAATGCGAAAAAAAGGATAAGATTTGGACTCATAAGAGTCATAAGACTGTCCTAAGTCTGTGGGGAAAGGGTGGGACCGGGGATTTGTTTGGGGACTGAAACAGATTTGTAGGCGAGGTAGAGTTCGTCTGTTGGATTCGTATGGGGACTGATACAGGACTGTGAAGAGAAAGTGGGTCAGTGGGATTCGTCCGGCGACGGACCGGAGGTTGTAAGGGGTCGGTGGTGTTGTGGGATTAGTTTGGAGACTGACACAGAGCTGTTGGGACCGATTTGCTCAGTGTGATTAGTTTGGGGACGATCTCAGGGCTGTGAGGAGAGCGCTGTTTACTAGATTAGTTGCGCGAGGGTCTCCGGTTGACGGCTGCGCTGTTTTGTCTGTGTTGAATTTAACCCTCTTTGATAGCAAAATGGCCTCTGGGGCCTGTACTACGTGTCCTACGAAACACCCGACTGTATTGATTGCCGACAAAAAGAAAGAGACTATCGTTGCAATAGTGATCGCTGTTTCATTTGCGAGAAGTCTGCACTTTTGTGCCCGGCTATTCCTGAAAACATCCAGGGTTTCTGTCAACTGCCCGTGGGGGCGACATAAATCACGTGCCTGCCACCTCTTTCTCCTCCGCATCTCTTTTCCACTCTCCCTCCATCCATCATCCCAAATTTCCTCCCTTCAATCGCCACCGCTCCCTCCTGCTCCATTCTCTGTCTCATTTCGCACCCCCATTCTCTGGAAAACGACAAACCTCTCACTCATCTACCCCTTTATTTGTCTTTATTCCCCCACCCCGCCCGCTCTTCCCTAATCATCCTTGCTCTCTCTCTCTCTCCACTCACACGCACATTCTCTTCCCGATCTTTCGCCGCTCGCTCTACCCACCTCTTGCCCCTCTCTCCCGCTTTCTCCCCCCTACCCCACTCTGTCTCTCCTCTCTCCGTTCAGTCACACCCTCTGTCTCCCTGATTCATCTTTCTCTTTCTCCTTTTCACCCACTCTCACCTCCCACCCTGAGCAGTCTGGTTGTTGATACCCCGACCCAGGGTAAAAGTCTGTGCGCGTGCACTCTGTCTCTGCCCCTCTTGTGTTTATGGAAATCTGTAAGATTACCACTATGTTCCCGGGAATAGAGCGTCAACCTTCCCTCCCTCTCTCCATAACTCAGTCCCTCGAGTCCCTGCAATTTTTCCGTAAATCTCCTTCTGGAGTCTTTCCAGCTCTAAATCATTTTTCCTGGAACAGGACGACCAAAACTGTGTGCGGCCTCACCGAAGTCTTGTACACTGCAATGTGACCTCCCGACTCCGGTACTCAGTGCCCTGACTGGTGAAGGCCAGCGTGCCAAGTATCCTGCCCACTCGTATCAGATGTTTCCCACCGGAATCGCTATTTCATTTATAATCTGAAACTTATACGGCCTGGAATTTGTTCTTTTGCAGCAACAGTGCGGTGCAAATATTTAAATACAGTGTAAATTACAAATATTGATAAATACCGCAAACACGTCGCTCCTTCGATCGAAGATGGCAATCAATGTAAAATAAAAAAATATTACTAAATACAGCAAAAACGTCGATTTAGTGCTCATCATTCAAATATGTGACGGCTCAGAGGAAGGAGCTGCTCCTGAATCGTAGTGTGTGGGTGTTCAGGCTCCTGTGACTCCTCCTTGTTAGCAGCAACGGGCAGATCTTCTCCGGGGTGGTGGGGGTCCTGAGTGATGGATGCGGCCTTCTCGAGGCATCGCCTAACGAAACTGTCCACGGTTGTGGGGAGGGGTGAGACTGCCAGAGTGTTGGCTGAGCTCGGAACCCTCTGCGGCCTCTTGCGATTCTGTGTGTTGCAGCCTCCACACCAGGAGGCGATCCGATTAGAGAGAATGATCTCCATCGCACATTCATTCAAGTTTCCTCATCTTCAATGAGAGCCCACATCTGCTCAAACTCCTAAAGTTGTGATCCCGTCTGTAACGAGACAGCTATGGATTCCGTTGTGCCCAAATGCGGAGTGAGGTCTAGAATTAACTCAGACTCAGTCTCGAAATAAACTAGGCGGCAAGAATCCAATCGAAAAACATCACGAGTAGTGGTGCAGGTAACGTAATTCTTATGATTGAGCACTGAATGCTCAGCTAGTGCCTTTTAACGACAGACTGACATAGTATCGTCTCGAATTAACAAATGCATCGACTCAAAATAAACTCGACGGCACGAAACCAATCGAAAGACATCACAAACAGTCGGACTGGAATCGTAACTCTTACGGTTGAGCACTGAGTGCTCATCAACTCTTACGGTTGAGCACTGAGTGCTCATCAAGAGACCTTTAAGTACAGACTTCCAATGCAGGAAAGTGGCAGGGAATAATTGCAAGTCTGAGTCTTAAAAAGAAAGTGACTTCAGTGTACTCTAGGTAATGGAGTTGCAAAAACCCGCATGTCTGTCCTGTTCAGTCAGATACATGACACATTGATGTTTTCATGTACGTGTTGGGCCCACTATAGATCCACTGAGCTGCGGACAGCCAGGAACTCAGGAACTTCAAATAAAGCCATGAGACGTTGGAGCAGAATTAGGCCATCGCATCTGCTCCCCATTTCATCACGGCTGATCCGTTTCTCTTTCACCCCCAAATATTCCGACTTCTCCCTGTCTCCTTCCACGCCCTGACGATTCAAGGATCTCTGCCTTAAATATACCCAAATGGCCGGAACTCCAAGGCTGTCTACGATTTTGAATTCGGCAGATTCCCCACGCTATGACTGAGGAAATTCCTCCCGATCTCCTTTCCGAAGATATCCCTCTATTCTCAGGCTGTGTCCTCTGGTCCAGGAATCCCCTGCAATAGGGAACATTCTGTGCACATCCTCTCTGTCATAGCCTTTCACCATCCGAGAACTCTCGATAGCGTCTCCTCTCATTCTTCACAATTCCAGCGAGTAAAGGCCACAGAGATTACCATGCTGCAAATATGGCCTCAAAGTTCCGTAAATTTCCATCCTAGATTTTACATTCTAGTTCTCTTGAAATGAATGGGTGGAGGGGAACTACACATAACGTCTGAACGTCGAGTGAGTGAGGGGACGGTGACGAAGAAGTTTCACTCTTTGTATGTACCAGGCAAATTCTGAAGAGACCGTGTAGGGGGAGCTTCGCACTGTGTCTGACCCGGGAGTGTGTGATGGGACGGTGTGGAGGAAGATTCACTCTGTGTGTCTGACCCCGGGAGTGTGTGATGAGATGATGTGGATGGAGCTTCACCTTGTGTCTGACCCCGGGAGTGTGTGATGGGACGGTGTGGAGGGAGATTCACTCTGTGTCTGACCCCGGGAGTGTGTGATGGGACGGTGTGGAGGGAGATTCACTCTGTGTCTGACCCCGGGAGTGTGTGACGGGACGATGTGGAGGGAGATTCACTCTGTGTCTGACCCCGGGTGTGTATGATGGGACGGTGTGGAGGGATATTCATTCTGTGTCTGACCCCGGGAGTGTGTGATGGGACGGTGTGGAGGGAGCTTCACTCTGTGTCTGACACCGGGAGTGTGTGATGGGACGGTGTGGAGGGAGATTCACTCTGTGTCTGACCCCGGGTGTGTATGATGGGACGGTGTGGAGTGAGGTTCACTCTGTGTCTGTCCCCGGGGGTGTGTGAGGGTAAGCTGTGGACTGATTGAATCTATGCTAGACCCCGAGAGTGTTAGATTGTTATAGATATCTCTTCTCACGGTGTGAGACATACCTTTTCCTCTAACTAGGAACTAGGTGACAGTCAGGAGGATGGAAGGAGTTAAGCAGCCAGTCCCAGTGTAGAGTGGCCCCTGTGGTCAAAGCCTTCAATACCAGGTATACCACTTTTTATACTTCCGGGCCGGGGAGAGGGGTGCAAATGACCGGGTAGATCCAAGTCTGACAAATGACGTCTCTGAAGTTGGCTCTGTGACTCAGAAGAGAAAGGGACGGACGAGATGAGGTCAGCTGTGATGACAGCGGATTCATTCTATAGGACAGAAAAGAGGTTCTGTTTGGTCGATTTTAAATATAGGCGACAACGCAGCTTGGGCTGTTGGTCCACTGACTGCCACTGAAATCCGCAGAAGACCAGAACAGAGCTTGTCATCTGCCGAGCGAACACTAGGGGGCAGCACATACTCCTGCCCGGAGACCACGTGACACCACCCCACATTGCGCAGTTCCTTCATTTTCTCTGCCCCGAGCAACTCTCTCAGTTTACACCTGAACTGGACGGGAACCAGTAACCCAGCGGGAAGTTTTCATATAAGAGGGGGAGTGAAACGGTTTAAACGAGAGATGCAGAGGGATGTAAAGCAGAATGCCAAAACTGACAGTGGAGTGGTTATTGGGACAGATGTTGTTAAGATCTCAGATCGAGTCAGGAAGTAAAAGGTTGAGCCTGTTGGGTCTCATGTTATGAGCTGAGTGCGTTTCAATGCTGAAAGTATTGTACGAAAGGCAGATGAGCTCAGTGCATGTTTCTATCCTGTAATTTCTAACTTGTAGCTGCCGACGAGTAAATCATGTTCTATCTCTAATCTATCCTGCCAAAAAACCGCTGTAATATTTTCTCTGACAAGCAAAGCAACACCTCCCCCTCTTGTCCCTCCGATTCTATCACACCTGAAGCAACGAAATCCAGGAATATTTAGTTGTCAATCACACCCCTTCTGCAACATGTTTCGCTAATAGCAACAACATCATATTTCCATGAATCAATCCAGCTCTAAACTATCCACCTTGTTCACAATGCTCCTAGCATTAAAATAGATGCATTTCAGAAACTCTCCACATGTTACTCTCAGTTTATCCCTAATAGTGCAAAACAACTTTGCTATCTTTTTGTTCCTCCTCCCCTGCATCTTCGGTCTGTGTGTTCCCCTTCGCTCTCCCCTGTCTATCCTCCCTCACACACTGTCTACTAGTTTTCTCTAATTGTGAACTAACCTCCTCTATCCTAGTCTCTTCAATTCGACTCCTACCTCCTAACCATTCTATCTTAAAGTCTCCCCAGTAGCCTTCGCAAATCGCCCCGCCAGGATATTGGTCCCCCTAGGATTCAAGTGCAACCCGTCGTTTTGGTACAGGTCACACCTGCGCCAAAGAGGTCCCGCTGCCCAACGTTTTTCTCACAAATCAGTTCAGTGCCACGTTCCACCCATCTCCCCATAACTTCGTGTCCCTCTCTAAACTAATTCCGCTGCGTCTTGCATTCCTACAGCCCTGCGTCAGTCAGCAAAGTAATCCCAGAGTACTGATCCTCCCCAGAGTCCCTGCCAGTCCTCAAGATATTCCCACAGCCCTACCCTTCCTCGACAGACACGTATCATTCCCCAAAATATTCCCATTGTGCCACCCTCTCCCGAGACCTCGTACGGTCTACAAACAATCCCGATGGACCACTTCTTCCCACAAACATATTTCAGTCCGTAAACTAATCCAATTTTCTCCCGTCAGTATTGTGTCATTCCCTAATTCTAACCCAACAGATCAGTCCAAATCTTACCCTTTTTAGCATTTTCCAATCCAGTATGCATGGATAAGGATGACATGAGCGTGCTAACAACACTCTGTGAAATTAAATTCCCTTGATTAATGCGAAAATGGAAAACAATTTACAGAGTCTCTCTCGGATTATTACAACAGGAGTGGGGGGAAGGGAGAGTGCGGAGGGAGCTGCACCCTTTCTGTTTGACCACCAAATTGTGTAAAAGGACGGTCTGGAGGAGGCTTCATTCTGTGCTGAACGCGGGACTGTATGATGAGACGGGGTGGAGGAAGTTTCACCCTGTGTCTGACCCCGGTAGTGTGTGATGTGAAGGCGTGGAGGAGATTAACTTTGTGTCTGACGCCGGGTTTGTGCGATGGGACAGTGTGGAGGGAGATCCACTGTGTGTCTGTCCCCGGGAGAGTGTGATGGGACCGTGCGGAGGGAGATTCAATCTGTGTCTGACCCCGGGAGTGTGTGATGGGACGGTGTGGAGGGAGATTCACTCTGTGTCTGACCCCGGCAGTGTGTGATGGGACCGTGCGGAGGGAGATTCACTCTGTGTCTGACCCCGGGAGAGTGTGATGGGACCGTGCGGAGGGAAATTCACTCTGTGTCTGACCACGGGAGAGTGTGAAAGGACGGTGTGGAGGCAGATTCACTTTGTGTCTGACCCCGGGAATGTGTGATGGGACGGTGTGGAGGGAGATTCACTCTGTGTCTGACCCCGGGAGTGTGTGATGGGACGGTGTGGAGGGAGATTCACTCTGTGTCTGAACCCGGGAGTGTATGATGGGACGGTGTGGAGGGAGATTCACTGTGTATCTGTCCCCGGGAGAGTGTGATGGGACAGTGCAGAGGGAGATTCACTCTGTGTCTGACCCCGGGAGTGTGTGATGGGACCGTGCGGAGGGAGATTCACTCTGTGTCTGACCCCGGGAGTGTGTGATGGGACCGTGCGGAGGGAGATTCACTCTGTGTCTGACCCCGGGAGTGTGTGATGGGACGGTATGGAGGGAGATTCACTGTGTGTCTGTCCCCGGGAGAGTGTGATGGGACCGTGCGGAGGGAGATTCACTCTGTGTCTGACCCCGGGAGTGTGTGATGGGACGGAGCGGAGGGAGATTCACTCTGTGTCTGACCCCGGGAGTGTGTGATGGGACCGTGCGGAGGGAGATTCCCTCTGTGTCTGACCCCGGGAGTGTGTGATAGGACGGTGTGGAGGGAGATTCACTCTGTGTCTGACCCCGGGAGTGTGTGATGGGACCGTGCGGAGGGAGAATTACTCTGTGTCTGACCCCGGGAGAGTGTGATGGGACCGTGCGGAGGGAAATTCACTCTGTGTCTAACCACGGGAGTGTGTGATGGGACGGTGTGGAGGGAGATTCACTCTGTGTCTAACCCCGGGAGTGTATGATGGGACGGTGTGGAGGGAGATCCACTGTGTGTCTGTCCCCGGGAGACTGTGATGGGACCGTGCGGAGGGAGATTCACTCTGTGTCTGACCCCGGGAGTGTGTGATGGGACGGTGTGGAGGGAGATTCACTCTGTGTCTGACCACGGGAGTGTGTGATGGGACCCTGCGGAGGGAGATTCACTCTGTGTCTGACCCCGGGAGAGTGTGATGGGACCGTGCGGAGGGAAATTCACTCTGTGTCTGACGACGGGAGAGTGTGATGGGACGGTGTGGACGGAGATTCACTCTGTGTCTGACCCCGGGAGTGTGTGATGGGACCCTGCGGAGGGAGATTCACTCTGTGTCTGACCCCGGGAGAGTCGGATGGGACCGTGCGGAGGGAAATTCACTCTGTGTCTGACGACGGGAGAGTGTGATGGGACGGTGTGGACGGAGATTCACTCTGTGTCTGACCCCGGGAGTGTGTGATGGGACGGTGTGGAGGGAGATTCACTCTGTGTCTGACCCCGGGAGTGTGTGATGGGACGGTGTGGAGGGAGATTCACTGTGTGTCTATCCCCGGGAGAGAGTGATGAGACCGTGCGGAGGGAGATTCACTGTGTGTCTGACCCCGGGAGTGTGTGATGGGACCGTGCGGAGGGAAATTCACTCTGTGTCTGACCCTGGGAGTGTGTGATGGGACGGTGCGGAGGGAGATTCACTCTGTGTCTGACCCCGGGAGTGTGTGATGGGACCGTGCGGAGGGAGATTCACTCTGTGTCTGGCCCCGGAAGTGTGTGATGGGACGGTGTGGAGGGAGATTCACTCTGTGTCTGTCCCCGGGAGAGTGTGATGGGACCGTGCGGAGGGAAATTCACACTGTGTCTGACCACGGGAGAGTGTGATGGGACGGTGTGGAGGGAGATTCACTCTGTGTCTGACCCCGGGAGTGTGTGATGGGACGGTGTGGAGGGAGATTCACTCTGTGTCTGACCCCGGGAGTGTGCGATGGGACGGTGTGGAGGGAGATTCACTGTGTGTCTGTCCCCGGGAGAGTGTGATGGGACCGTGCGGAGGGAGATTCACTGTGTGTCTGAACCCGGGAGTGTGTGATGGGACCGTGCGGAGGGAGATTCACTCTGTGTCTGACCCCGGGAGTGTGTGATGGGACGGTGCGGAGGGAGATTCACTTTGTGTCTGACCCCGGGAGTGTGTGATGGGACGGTGTGGAGGGAGATTCACTGTGTGTCTGTCCCCGGGAGAGTGTGATGGGACCGTGCGGAGGGTGATTCACTCTGTGTCTGACCCCGGGAGTGTGTGATGGGACGGTGCGGAAGGAGATTCAGTCTGTGTCTGACCCCGGGAGTGTGTGATGGGACGGTGTGGAGAGAGATTCACTCTGTGTCTGAACCCGGGAGTGTGTGATGGGACCGTGCGGAGGGAGATTCACTCTGTGTCTGACCCCGGGAGAGTGTGATGGGACCGTGCGGAGGGAAATTCACTCTGTGTCTGACCACGGCAGTTAGTGATGGGACGGTGTGGAGGGAGATTCACTCTGTGTCTGACCCCGGGAGTGTGTGATGGGACGGTGCGGAGGGAGATTCACTTCGTGTCTGACCCCGGGAGTGTGTGATGGGACGGTGTGGAGGGAGATTCACTCTGTGTCCGGACCACGGGAGAGTGTGATGGGACGGTGTGAAGGGAGATTCACTCTGTGTCTGACCCCGGGAGTGTGTGATGGGACGGTGTGGAGGGAGATTCACTCTGTGCCTGACCCCGGGAGTGTGTGATGGGACGGTGTGGAGGGAGATTCACTGTGTGTCTGTCCCCGGGAGAGTGTGATGGGACGGTGTGGAGGGAGATTCACTCTGTGTCTGACCCCGGGAGTGTGTGATGGGACGGTGTGGAGGGAGATTCACTCTGTGTCTGACCCCGGGAGTGTGTGATGGGACGGTGCGGAGGGAGATTCACTGTGTGTCTGTCTCCGGGAGAGTGTGATGGGACCGTGCGGAGGGAGATTCACTCTGTGTCTGACCCCGGGAGTGTGTGATGGGACGGTGTGGAGGGAGATTCACTCTGTGTCCGGACCACGGGAGAGTGTGATGGGACGGTGTGAAGGGAGATTCACTCTGTGTCTGACCCCGGGAGTGTGTGATGGGACGGTGTGGAGGGAGATTCACTCTGTGCCTGACCCCGGGAGTGTGTGATGGGACGGTGTGGAGGGAGATTCACTGTGTGTCTGTCCCCGGGAGAGTGTGATGGGACGGTGTGGAGGGAGATTCACTCTGTGTCTGTCCCCGGGAGAGTGTGATGGGACCGTGCAGAGGGAAATTCACACTGTGTCTGACCACGGGAGAGTGTGATGGGACGGTGTGGAGGGAGATTCACTCTGTGTCTGACCCCGGGAGTGTGTGATGGGACGGTGTGGAGGGAGATTCACTCTGTGTCTGACCCCGGGAGTGTGCGATGGGACGGTGTGGAGGGAGATTCACTGTGTGTCTGTCCCCGGGAGAGTGTGATGGGACCGTGCGGAGGGAGATTCACTGTGTGTCTGAACCCGGGAGTGTGTGATGGGACCGTACAGAGGGAGATTCACTCTGTGTCTGACCCCGGGAGTGTGTGATGGGACGGTGCGGAGGGAGATTCACTTTGTGTCTGACCCCGGGAGTGTGTGATGGGACGGTGTGGAGGGAGATTCACTGTGTGTCTGTCCCCGGGAGAGTGTGATGGGACCGTGCGGAGGGTGATTCACTCTGTGTCTGACCCCGGGGGTGTGTGATGGGACGGTGCGGAAGGAGATTCACTCTGTGTCTGACCCCGGGAGTGTGTGATGGGACGGTGTGGAGAAGATTCACTCTGTGTCTGAACCCGGGAGTGTGTGATGGGACCGTGCGGAGGGAGATTCACTCTGTGTCTGACCCCGGGAGAGTGTGATGGGACCGTGCGGAGGGAAATTCACTCTGTGTCTGACCACGGCAGTTAGTGATGGGACGGTGTGGAGGGAGATTCACTCTGTGTCTGACCCCGGGAGTGTGTGATGGGACGGTGCGGAGGGAGATTCACTTCGTGTCTGACCCCGGGAGTGTGTGATGGGACGGTGTGGAGGGAGATTCACTCTGTGTCCGGACCACGGGAGAGTGTGATGGGACGGTGTGAAGGGAGATTTACTCTGTGTCTGACCCCGGGAGTGTGTGATGGGACGGTGTGGAGGGAGATTCACTCTGTGCCTGACCCCGGGAGTGTGTGATGGGACGGTGTGGAGGGAGATTCACTGTGTGTCTGTCCCCGGGAGAGTGTGATGGGACGGTGTGGAGGGAGATTCACTCTGTGTCTGACCCCGGGAGTGTGTGATGGGACGGTGTGGAGGGAGATTCACTCTGTGTCTGACCCCGGGAGTGTGTGATGGGACGGTGCGGAGGGAGATTCACTGTGTGTCTGTCTCCGGGAGAGTGTGATGGGACCGTGCGGAGGGAGATTCACTCTGTGTCTGACCCCGGGAGTGTGTGATGGGACGGTGTGGAGGGAGATTCACTCTGTGTCCGGACCACGGGAGAGTGTGATGGGACGGTGTGAAGGGAGATTCACTCTGTGTCTGACCCCGGGAGTGTGTGATGGGACGGTGTGGAGGGAGATTCACTCTGTGCCTGACCCCGGGAGTGTGTGATGGGACGGTGTGGAGGGAGATTCACTGTGTGTCTGTCCCCGGGAGAGTGTGATGGGACGGTTTGGAGGGAGATTCACTCTGTGTCTGACCACGGGAGTGTGTGATGGGACCCTGCGGAGGGAGATTCACTCTGTGTCTGACCCCGGGAGAGTGTGATGGGACCGTGCGGAGGGAAATTCACTCTGTGTCTGACCACGGGAGAGTGTGATGGGACGGTGTGGAGGGAGATTCACTCTGTGTCTGACCCCGGGAGTGTGTGATGGGACGGTGTGGAGGGAGATTCACTCTGTGTCTGACCCCGGGAGTGTGTGATGGGACGGTGTGGAGGGAGATTCACTGTGTGTCTGTCCCCGGGAGAGAGTGATGAGACCGTGCGGAGGGAGATTCACTGTGTGTCTGACCCCGGGAGTGTGTGATGGGACCGTGCGGAGGGAAATTCACTCTGTGTCTGACCCCGGGAGTGTGTGATGGGACGGTGCGGAGGGAGATTCACTCTGTGTCTGACCCCGGGAGTGTGTGATGGGACGGTGTGGAGGGAGATTCACTGTGTGTCTGTCCCCGGGAGAGTGTGATGGGACCGTGCGGAGGGAAATTCACTCTGCGTCTGACCACGGGAGAGTGTGATGGGACGGTGTGGAGGGAGATTCACTCTGTGTCTGACCCCGGGAGTGTGTGATGGGACGGTGTGGAGGGAGATTCACTCTGTGTCTGACCCCGGGAGTGTGTGATGGGACGGTGTGGAGGGAGATTCACTGTGTGTCTGTCCCCGGGAGAGTGTGATGGGACCGTGCGGAGGGAGATTCACTGTGTGTCTGACCCCGGGAGTGTGTGATGGGACCGTGCGGAGGGAGATTAACTCTGTGTCTGACCCCGGGAGTGTGTGATGGGACGGTGCGGAGGGAGATTCACTCTGTGTCTGACCCCGGGAGTGTGTGATGGGACGGTGTGGAGGGAGATTCACTGTGTGTCTGTCCCCGGGAGAGTGTGATGGGACCGTGCGGAGGGAGATTCACTCTGTGTCTGACCCCGGGAGTGTGTGATGGGACGGTGCGGAGGGAGATTCACTCTGTGTCTGACCCCGGGAGTGTGTGATGGGACGGTGTGGAGAGAGATTCACTCTGTGTCTGAACCCGGGAGTGTGTGATGGGACCGTGCGGAGGGAGATTCACTCTGTGTCTGACCCCGGGAGAGTGTGATGGGACCGTGCGGAGGGAAATTCACTCTGTGTCTGACCACGGCAGTTTGTGATGGGACGGTATGGAGGGAGATTCAATCTGTGTCTGACCCCGGGAGTGTGTGATGGGACGGTGCGGAGGGAGATTCACTTCGTGTCTGACCCCGGGAGTGTGTGATGGGACGGTGTGGAGGGAGATTCACTCTGTGTCCGGACCACGGGAGAGTGTGATGGGACGGTGTGAAGGGAGATTCACTCTGTGTCTGACCCCGGGAGTGTGTAATGGGACGGTGTGGAGGGAGATTCACTCTGTGTCTGACCCCGGGAGTGTGTGATGGGACGGTGTGGAGGGAGATTCACTGTGTGTCTGTCCCCGGGAGAGTGTGATGGGACCGTGCGGAGGTAGATTCACTGTGTGTCTGACCCTGGGAGTGTGTGATGGGACCGTGCGGAGGGAAATTCACTCTGTGTCTGACCCCGGGAGTGTGTGATGGGACGGTGCGGAGGGAGATTTACTCTGTGTCTGACCCCGGGAGTGTGTGATGGGACCGTGCGGAGGGAGATTCACTCTGTGTCTGACCCCGGGAGTGTGTGATGGGACGGTGCGGAGGGAGATTCACTCTGTGTCTGACCCCGGGAGTGTGTGATGGGACGGTGTGGAGAGAGATTCACTCTGTGTCTGACCCCGGGAGTGTGTGATGGGACCGTGCGGAGGGAAATTCACTCTGTGTCTGACCACGGCAGTTTGTGATGGGACGGTGTGGAGGGAGATTCACTCTGTGTCTGACCCCGGGAGTGTGCGATGGGACGGTGCGGAGGGAGATTCACTTCGTGTCTGACCCCGGGAGTGTGTGATGGGACGGTGTGGAGGGAGATTCACTCTGTGTCCGGACCACGGGAGTATGCGATGGGACGGTGAGGAGGGAGATTCACTGTGTGTCTGACCCCGGGAGCGCGTGATGGGACGGTGCGGAGGGAGATTCACTTTGTGTCTGACCCCGGGAGTGTGTGCTGGGACGGTGTGGAGGGATCTTTACTCTGTGCCTGACCCCGGGAGTGTGTGATGGGACGGTGTGCAGGGAGATTCACTCTGTGTCTGACCCCAGGATTGTGTAATGGGACGATGTGGAACGAGCTTCACTTTGTGTCTGTCCCCGGGAGTGTGTGATGGGACGGTGTGGAGGGAGATTCACTCTGTGTCCGGACCACGGGATTATGCGATGGGACAGTGTGGCGGGAGCTTCGCTCTGTGTCTGACCCTATCAGTGTGTTATGGGTCGGTGTTGTTACGAACCCCCAGGTTTCATTGACTGTGTTTGTCGCTTTAAGAGCGCCTGAAGCAGGCGGGATTATGACGTCAGTCACTGGCTGCCGTGGTTTGTGCAGATTAAACACAGTGAGAGAGAGAGAGACCTTCAGTCGTAATAGAGAGAGGGAAAGGGTGGGGACCCCGGTACCTTCAACTTGTCGCAGCTGAGGCTTGGAAATCTCCTGTGCCCAGAAGGATGTTTTAAACATCGGCACACAGTGCACAATGAATGTATGATTGTCATTTCGTAGGATCTATAGCAGTGGATTTTAGGTTGCCTGGATATGCTGTGTGGTAACCGCTGGAAAACGATATCCCGTGACAGGTCACTATCGGTAATAATTCCTATGTGCTTTTGGAAAGACACGTCGGAGAAGACCTACGGCGACTGTTATCTCGTTTTACCAGCGTGAACCCTGTGGAATATTTAGTACTTAACTTTTCTCTACGTTTTACCTTGGATTACAAATGTCTCTCCCCCATCATTTATTTCGTGGATTACTGAACATTCCTGTTTTTCCATCTAAAGACTCTAAGCCATTTCCCCCAAACTCAATAGTCATAATTACACACTTATCTACACATAACACCGTCAACTTTTGTTTATCTTGTTAAAGTTACTACATTATAAATAGTTACCAATAAAGATAGTGGTTTTAACATCATACCAGACTCGCACATTTCTGGGGATGTATGGTGTCGAGCATTCTGGCTTGTCGCATGGCCGCCTGGTGTGGACGCTGCAACGCAGAGGGTCGCCATGGACCATAGAAGGTTCTAGACTCAGCCAGCTCCATCACGGGCACAACCCTCTCCTCCATCGAGGACATGTTCAAGAACGAATGCCTCGGGAAGACCGCATCCATCAGTGAGGATCCCCTCCCGCCGGGAAATGCCCTGTGCTCATCGGTACCATCGGGGAGGGGTACAGGAGCCGGGAAACTCAACAATTTACAAGCAGTTCTTTCCCTTCCGCCATCAGATTGCGAACGCTCCCTGAACACTTAAACACCCTGTCGGTAATCACCGCTTTGCAGTATTTATTAATTTTCCCAATTTTCGAGATTTTTACATCTTTGCACCGCGCTGAAGCCACGTTGTGGTTGTACAAAAGGTCGGTTCGGCCGCGCTGGGAGTTTGGTGTTCAGTTCTGGTCGCCCCGCTGTAGGAAAGATGCCACTGAGCTGGAAAGAGTGCAGAGGGGGATTTAGGAGGATGTTTCCGGGACTCGAGGGTCTGAGTTCTGGAGAGAAGGCAAGAAGGATCGGACTTTGTTCCTTGGAGAGTAGGTATGAAGCCTACGGGGAGAAGCGGAATGAACTGGGAATAAGAAGGGCAGAGAGAGAAGAGGGGTGGAAAGGGGGAATAAATGGGGGAAGAGGGAGAAGCGGGGCAGGGAGGGGAGAAGAGTAGTTCAGATGGGGAGAGGGAGAGTAGTGGGGGACAAGTGGATGCGAGTTGAGGAGGAGAATAGGGTAGCAGGGAGGGGCAGAGAGGTGGGAGGGGATGAAATTATGAGTGTTTCAGAGTGGGGTAGATTGAATGGGGAGAAGAGGGGTGTAGTCACTTGATTGAAGTCGGCCCGACAGGCTGTTGACAGAGACCTTGGATCTCTTCAGGAATATCCGGGTATAAATATGCAGACTTCTCGCAGATGAATCTGTATTCACCTTTGCAATCGTAACTCCATGCGTACGAGTCGCACTTACTGCAGGTGGCCCATCCATACTTCACCTTGTACAGAAGATAAGAGGCGACGTTCCTATGAGAGGTTAAAACAATTTCAACGGAGTCAGCAGACAACCGGTGACCGTCGCCAAACTAATCCAACTCATGTCCCCACAGCCCCATGTCAGTCTCTGAACTAATTCCATGATACCCTGCTCTCCCCACAGCCCCGAGTACATCGCCGTATGAATCCCACTGCACCGCTCTTTCCTAAAATCCCGAGTCAGTTCCCAAATTAATCTCACTGCACAGCCCTCTCCCGACAACGCTGTGTCAGTCAACCAACTAACCGCACCGACCCACTCACAGACCACAAGCCAGCAACAGTCCAAAGCTCACCCGTTTGCGCATTTTCCAATCCAGTAAGCTGTGTTTCGAATGACATCATTGGAAACAAAAGTCTGTGAAATTAAATCCCTTCATTAATGTTTAGAACCAGACTCTCGCAATGCCTGTCCATGTGAAGGGACGGTACAGAGGGGAAATCACCCAGTGCCTGCCCCGGGAGTGTGTGATGGGACGGTGTGGAGAGAGATTCACTTTGTGTGTCTGACCCCGGGAGTTTGTGATGGGACGGCGTGGAGAGAGCTTCACTCTGTGTTGACCCCGGGAGTGTGTGATGGGACGGTCAGGAAAGAGATTCACTCTGTGTCTCATCCCGGGAGTGTGTGATGGAACGGGGTTGAGTGAGCTTCACGGTGTCTGACCGCGGGAGTGTGTGATGGGACGGTGTGTGGGGAGCTTCACTTTGTCTCTGATCTCAGTAGTCTTTGATGCAACAGTGTTGAGAGAGATTCTCGGTCTCTGACCCCGGAAGTTTGTGACGGGACGCTGTGGAAGGAGCTTCACAATGTGTCTCATACCAGGAGTGTGTGGTGAGATGGTGTGAAGGAAACTCAACTGTGCGTCACACCACGGGATTTCTTTATTGTAGATCTCTCTTCCCACGGTAAAACATACCTTTTCCGATTTTGAGTTTATTTCGAGGAGCCTTGCATCAAATTTTGAACAATGTTCCCTCGCTCCATCATAAGATTTTACGGACGTGGATATAAAATAACACCGGCTTTCCTTTTCAGTCCAGTCCGGGGGACACGTTTGCTCTGAAACTCAGGAACAGGAAACAGTGAATCTTCCTCCATTAATCCCGTTGCGCCGACTGGGATCAGAAAAAGTCAATCTCCCTCCACACCGTCCCATTGCACACTCCCCCGGTCAAACACAGAATGAATCTCCCTGCGCATCGTCCCATCACACACTTCCGTGGTGAGACACAAAGTGAATCTCCCTCCGCACCGTCTCATCACACAGTCCCGGGGTCAGAAATAGAGTGAGGCTCCCTCCACACCGTCCCATCACACACTCCCGGGGTCAGAAACAGTGTGAGTCTCCCTCCACACCGTCCCATCACACACTCTCGGGGTCAGACACAGAGTGAACCTCCCTCTACACCGTCCCATCACACACGTCTGGGGTCAGGCACAGATTGAGTCTCCCGCCGCAAAGCCCCATCACACACTCCCGGAGTCAGACACAGAGTGAAGCTCCCTCGCACCGTCCCATCACACACGTCTGTGGTCAGACACAGAATGAAGCTCCCTCCACACCGTCCCATCACACACTCCCCCGGTCAGACACAGACTGAATCTCCCTCCGCACCGTCCCATCACACACTACCGGGGTCAGGCACAGAGTGAATTTCCCTCCGCACCGTCCCATCACACACTACCGGGGTCAGGCACAGAGTGAAGCTCCCTCCCAACGGCTCATCACACACTCCCGGGGTCAGACACAGAGTGAATCTCCTTCCACACCGTCCAATCACACACGTCTGGGGTCAGGCACAGAGTGAAGCTCCCTCCCAACGGCTCATCATACACTTCTGGGATCAGACAGAGAGCGACGCCCGCTTCGTCCGAGCTATCACAGAGCTCTGATGTTAAACGCAGAGTGAAGTTCCTTATGCATGATCTCTTCACACAGTCAGGATCCGACGCAGAGTGGCATGAACATCGACTTCTCTAACTTTCGCTAATGCTCCACCTCCCCCTCGTACCCCATCTGTTACTTATTTTTATACACACATTCTTTCTCTCACTCTCCTTTTTCTCCCTCTGTCCCTCTGAATATACTCCTTGCCCATCGTCTGGGTCCCCCCTCCTTGTCTTTCTTCCCGGACCTCCTGTCCCATGATCCTCTCGTATCCCTTTTGCCTATCACTTGTCCAGCTCTTAGCTCCATCCCTCCTCCTCCTGTCTTCTCCTATCATATTTGATCTCCCCCTCCCCCTCCAACTTTCAAATCCCTTACTCACTCTTCCTTCAGTTGGTCCTGACGAAGGGTCTCGGCCTGAAACGACGACTGCACCTCTTCGTAGAGATGCTGCCTAGCCTGCTGCGTTCACCAGCAACTTTTATGCGTGTTGCTTGAATTTCCAGCATCTGCAGAATTCCTGTTCTTTGTGAAGTTCTATCCGACGTGCGCATCCCGCACTCCCGGGGTCAGACACTAGATGTCGCTCCCTCCAGACTGTCCTATGACACACTCCCGGGGTCAGACACTAGATGTCGCTCCCTCCAGACTGTGCCATGACACACTCCCGGGGTCAGACACTAGATGTCGCTCCCTCCAGGCTGCCCCATCACATTTTATGCGGTCAGACACAGAGTGAATCTCCCTCCACACAGTCCCATCACACCATCCCAGGATCAGACACTGAATGAAATTCACTCCACACTGTCCCATCACACTCTCCCGGGGCAAGAGATGGAGGGAGGCTCTCCCTCTCGCCCCTTCGCTCACCCCCCCCCCCCCCGCCGTGATGAGGAGCAGGATTACGGGGGGATGTCGTCTCACCTCTTCTCCTGTTGAGGTACTGGCAAATCTGAGCTTTGTTTTCGGAGATGGTTCTGTCCTTCGTTTCGAGCTGATTGCATTCATGGCGGAGATCGGTGTGTGTTTGATTCAGCTCTGAGAGTTCGGAGTTGAGGACGGTAAAGTTGTTTTCGAGATTGGAGAGCTTGTTGCTGAGGACGGAAAGATTCTTTAGACAGTTTCTCTGGGAGAGATCCAAGCGGGAGTTCTCAGATGTCCTGGATTGAAGGGTTGAGTTCAACTCACGGACTTGCTGTTGATATTGGTGCTGGGTCCTGTTCATCTCGTGATGTTGATCCCAAAGTCTCCGGTAATTTCCGTCACAGGTGATCAGAGACTGACGAGTCTGCGATACTGAGGGTGATAGCAAGGGGTGTGTCAGTGACACGGTGTGAGAAATGTCCGTGTCACAGTGAGGGTTATGTGCGTTACAGTGAGCGGTGTAACAGTGTGACGGAGAGGGTTGTGTCGGTGTCACAGTGAGTGAAGTGCCGGTGTCACGGTAAACGGAGTGTCATTGTTCCGGCGTGGGTTGTGTAAGTGTCACGGTGAAGAGAGCGGCGTTGTCACAATGACGTGGAGTGTCCGTTACACACTGAGGGGTGTGACGATGTTGCGGTGTGGGGCCTGTCGGTGTCACCGTGAAGGGCGTGACTGTGTCCCTGTGAGGGGAGAGTCAGTCTTATGATGTGGGGTGTGTCGGTGTCACTGTGGGGGTCGTGTCGGTGTCACGGTGAGGTTATGCGCTAACATTTCATCCCACTCTGTTTGTTTACAGTCTGACTCCACCCGGACCCCGTTCGACTCACCATGGATCGAGAGCCCGGCCACTATCGCGACGAGGGTGGATGTAACGAGGCAGAGTAGGCAGATCTTACGGTACGGTCTATTTCCGATGTTTTCGTTCGACTCTTGTTTATGCGGACCTGTAGAGAGACCATTCAGTGTGCGTGTGAATTCAGCCGTGATTCCCACTGGGATTCCCTTCCACCAACCATACGCGCTCTTTTCTTCCACCGCGATCACCCCCTCCCTCTGTCAGTTTCATCTACTGTCAGCCGTCATCGCTCAGTGTCCAAATTCCTTGACTTGGGAAAGGCTGACAGGCGTCTAACGGATTCCAGAGATCAGTCAGATCTACCCTGAGCCTCCTCTGCTCTAGAGAAAGCAACCCAGGTGTCCGACCTCTCGTTGTAACACATGGCATCGAATCCAGGCAGCGTCCTGTTGATTCTTTCTGGAGGCTTCCCGACGTCTTGACATCCTTCCGATAATATGGTGAACCAGAGCTGCATACAAAACGCCTGATTCTAACTAACTACTGATTTTTATAAAGTTGCAACAGAATTCCCTGACATTTGTATTCAATGCCCCGACTAATAAAGACAAGAATGCCTTAGGCCTTCTAGAAGGGCAGATCGTATCTAACAAGCCTGATAGAGTTCTTTGAGAAAGTGGCCGGTCATATAGATGAGGGTATCGATGTGCAGGTGATCTACATGGATTTTAGTAAGACATTCGACAAGGTTCCACACAGCAGGCTTATTGAGAAAGTCAGAAGGCATGGGATCCAGGGAGTTTTGGCCAGGTGGATGGTCAATTGGCGTGTCTACAGAAGGCAGAGGGTCGTGGTGGAGGGAGTACATTCAGATTGGAGGGTTGTGACTAGTGGTGTCCCACAAGGATCGGTTCTGGGACCCCTAGTTTTCGTGACTTTTATTAACCAACTGGATGTGGGTGTAGAAGCGTGGGCTGGCAAGTTTGCAGACGGGACAAAGGTTGGTGGTGTTATGGGGAGTGTAGAGGCAATGTCGAAGATTGCAGAGAGGGAGACATTGATAGGATGCAGACGTGGGCTGAGAAGTGGCAGATGGAGTTCTACCGGGAGAAGTGTGAGGTGGTACACTCTGGAAGGACAAACTCGAAGGCAGTGTAAAAAGTAAATGGCAGGATACTTGGTTGTCTGGAGGAGCAGAGGAATATGGGGGTACATGTCCATAGATCCCTGAAAGTTGCCTCACTGGCAGATAGGTAATTAAGAAAGCTTATGGCGTGTTAGCTTTCATAAGTCGAGGGATAGAGTTTAAGAGACGCGATGTAATGATACAGCTCTATAAAACTCTGGTTAGGCCACACTTGGAGAACTGTGTCCAGTTCTGGTTGTCTCACAATAGGACGGATGTGGAAGCATTGGAAAGGGTACAGAGGAGATTTATCAGGAATCTGCCTGGTTTAGAGAGTTTGCATTAAGATCAGAGATTAATGGCTTTACTCTTTGGAGAGAAAGAGAATGAGAGGAGACATGATAGAGGTAAACAAGATATTAAGAGGAATGGATAGAGTGGACAGTCAGCGCCTCTTCCCCAGGGCACCACTGCTCAATACAAGAGGACATGGCTTTAAGGTGAGGGGTGGGAAGTTCAAGGGGGATATTAGAGGAAGGTTTTTTACTCAGAGAGTGGTTGGTGCGTGGAATGCACTGCCTGAGTCAGTGGTGGAGGCAGATACACTAGTGAAATTTAAGAGACTACTGGAAAGGTATATGGAGGAATTTAAGGTGGGGGTTTATAAGGGAAACAGGGTTTGAGGGTCGGCACAAAATTGTGGGCCGAAGGGCCTGTACTGAGTTGTGCTATTCTATGTTCTATGTTCTATCACCATCTCGTCAAACTGTGCATCCGCGTTCTGGGAGCTATGAACATGAACCTCAAGATCCTCTGCCCATCTAGAGTAAGACACAGCATTGTGGGCCAAAGGGCCTGTATTGTGCTGAGGTTTTCTATGTTTCAACACTGTTTATTGTCTTGGCTTTGATCGTGTGCCATTTCTTTCATTTGACTTATCAAGTTGCAACATTTTAGGTTTGCCAGGGTTAAACTCCATCTGCCTGGTCTCCAAAACATATCTGTAACTAATCTACATCCGAATGAATTTTTCTGCCAGTCTTCTCCGCTCTCTACAGCACCGCCTCTCGACGTATCATCTGCAAACCTACTAACCCACGCATCTAAAATTTCATCAAGATCATTTATATCCATTTAAGACCCGAGTGGTTATGCTGCAGCTACATAGGACCATGGTCAGACCCCACTTAGAGCACTGTGCTCAATTCTCCTCGCCTCACTATAGGAAGGACGTGGAAACCATAGATAGGGTGCAGAGGAGATTTACAAGGATGTTGCCTGGATTGGGGAGCATCCCTTATGAGAATAAGTTGAGTGAACTCGCCTTTTTCTCCTTGGAGCGACGGAGGATGAGTGGTAACTTGATAGCGGTGTCCAAGATAATGAGAGGTCATTGATCGTGTGGATAGTCAGAGGATTTCTCCCAGGGCTGAAATGGCTAACACGAGAGCGCACCGTTTTAAAGTGCTTGGAAGTAGGTACAGAGGAGATGTCAGGGGCGAGTTTTTTTTTACACAGAGAGTGGTGAGTGGATGAATGGGGGACAGGCGGCGGTGGTGGCGGCGGAACCGATAGGGTCTTTGAAGAGACTCCTGGATGACAACATGGAACTTAGAAAAATAGTGGGCTATGGGTAAAGCCTAGGTAGTTCTAATGGAGGGACATGTTCGGCACAGCTTTGTGGGCCGAAGGGCCTGTATTGTGATGCATGCTTTCTATGTTTCTATGTTTCTAACCCACCCACTTACAATTTCGTCCAGATCAGTTTTGCACATCACAGACAGGGATTTAACTGGGGAGCCGAGTGACAACCTTTTATTGCCCAGATGGTGCTCAGTCTGTGGAACGAGCTGACAGAGGAAGTGGTCGAGGCAGATGTATTAGAAACTTGGTCACTTGGGAGTATGACACGTGTCCACTCCAAAATGACGTCATTTCTGCGAACTCTGACCTGTTTGTGCAGTGGTTGGCAGCCCGGCGGGTCCCGAGGGAATGGGAGAATCTTCGTCCTCATCGATGCGGGGTTCCTCTTTCCGAAAGTTCAGCTCTGAGTAGGTGGAGGTCAGATCGTCTGGGGGAGAGAGTCGGACAGGCAGATGAGGAAGAGAGTGAGAGCGGTAGAGAATGGAGGAGGGTCTCGGGGAGAGAGAGAGGAAAGAGAGGGGCAAGGGAGGGGAAGAGAGGGGATGAGACAGCGAGAAAGAGGGTGAGGGAGAGGGGACAGAGAGGAGAGACACAGTGAGGCAGAAATGGAGAGCGATGGACAGAGAGGGGGAGACAGCGATAGTGGTGTTGGGCGGGAGATGAGAGAGAAAGAATGGGGAGGGAGAACGGTGTGAGAGAGACGGAGACATGGAGAGGACAGGGAGAGGTGTGAGAGAGAGCGAAAGAGAGGGGGATTGAGACTGGAGAGGAGGGGAGAAGAAAAGTGGGAGAGGGATGTTGAAGAAAATTTAAGAGAGAGAGAAAAGGGCGAGGGGAGAGAGGGTCGCGGAATGGAACAGAGGCGTGGATAGAGAGGAAGAGAAGGCGCAAGGGTGATGTCCGGCAAAGTTGGGGACAGAGAGAGGTGGGGAGACCGGGAGGAGCGAACGGGGAAGGATGAGAGGGAGAGAAGAGAGAGGGAAATGGCGCGAGGGGGAAACCGAGAGTGGTAGACACGGTGACTCTGATAGAGGAAAGATGGGAGGCAGTGGGGACATTGAGAGAGGGCGAAAAGAAGGGCAGAGTGGGAGACAGTAGGTAAAACAGGAACAGAGAGCAGGGGAGAGAGGGAGAGAGGAGAGGGTGGGAGGAGGCCAGGGAGGGGAGAGAGGGGGTAAGAGGGAAAAGAGAGTGGGGTTAAGAAAAGGGAGGAGGGGAGAGAGTGGTTAAGGCTTTAGACTGCACTCCCTCCTCACAGTATCTTCAACTGTGTCCCTCCTCACCACCACTACACGAAGCTCACTCATCTCCGCCTGCCCCCCACCCCCCACCCAAGAGCGCTTTCTCCTCATTGCTTCTTCCACAACACGGCACATCCCATGCTATCTCTCCTCACCGACCCTTCCAGCAGCACTCTTTCCTCAAACCATCCCACGGCTCTCCCTCTATAGCGCCCCTCCCAGAGCGCTCACTGGTCACGGCAGCCTCCAACCGTCTCTCCCACAAAGATCCCCACCCTACCTCCCCCATCGTCTCTCCCACGTTTTCCCTCCGTCTTATGCTCAAACAGGGAATCATTCGTGTTAACTGAGATCTCTCGACAGGAAAGGACACATCAGCTAAACACAGTCAAATCAAGAAAGATGAAACTGACCTCCACCTGTCCGGACCCGGGGCGCCGAGAGGGTCTTGACATTAAGTTCCGCTTATGATACATCAGGTTCGTCTGGGGACAAAACAGTGAGACTCAAAAACAGGGTGATGCTCCCTCCACACCGTCCCATCACACACTCTCGGGGTCACACACAGAGTGAATCACCATCCACACCGTCCCATCACACACTCCCGGGATCACACACAGAGTGAATCTCCCTCCACACAGTTCCTTCACGCACTTCCAAGGTCAGGCTCAGAGTCAAGCTCCCTCCATACCGTCCCATCACGCACTCCCAAGTTCAGGCTGAGAGTGAATCTCCCTCCACACTGTCCCATCACACTCCCGGGGTCAGACACAGAGTGAATCTCCATCCCCACCGTCCCATCACACACTCCCATGGTCAGACACAGAGTGAATATCCCTCCACGGCGTACCATCACGCACTCCCAAGGTCCGGTTCAGAGTGAAGCTCCCTGAACTCATTCCCATCACACAGAGCCGGGGTTAGACAGAGAGTGAAGCTCCCTCCACACCATCCCATCACACCCTCCCGGGGACAGACAGAGGGTGAATCTCCCTCCACACCGTCCCATCACGCACTCCCAAGTTCAGGCTGAGAGTGAATCTCCCTCCACACTGTCCCATCAGACACTCTCGGGGTCAGACACAAAGTGAAGCTTCCTCTACACAGACCCATCACACACTCTCAGGGTCAGACACAGGGTGAATCTCCCTCCACACCGTCTCTCTGACCCTCTCACCTGGGGAAGGAGACCGTGCGTCCGTTTTTGTGAACTTCACATTCATGTAAGTCTCGCTGTCGCCCATCCTGTCGAGGATTCTCTGCGTCTCTGAGCTCAAAAGGGGAAGCGGCCGTTGTCAGAGGAAGCCCGTGTTGACAACGGAGTCAAACAGACACCAACAAACAACAGATGAGCAGTTGATAAGGAGAGGAAGCGAGAACAAGTGGAGGAAGTGCGGGGAGGAGAGAGGATGAGGGCTTTGGGGAAAGTGTTTAGAGTGGTGGGGAAGAGTAGTAAAAGTGGGGAGAAAGTGGGGGGACGAAGAGAGAGAGGGGAAGTTTGGTGTTTAGCGGAGAGAGTGAAGCGGGTGACAGGGAGTCTTAGGAGAGAGGGAACTGAGAGCGATAGAGATGGGGAAAGGAGGGAAGGAGAAAGCGGTGAATAGAGAGTGGGAGTTTTGGAGACATTGGGAGGAAGAGGGAGAAAAGAGAGGGCGAGCGAACGGGGTGAAGAGAGCTTGACAGAGATGGAATCAGAGGGAGCGGAGACGAGGATAGGGAGGAGAAAGTGAGCGATGTACAAAGGAAAGGAGTGCAGGAAGGGGAGGGATGAGGGAGAAGGAATGCTGATGATGGAAGCAGAGAGGCATCGGAAGGGGAGGGGGGAAAGGAAAGGAAGGAGGGAAGTCGAGAATGAGGGCAATGAGGAAGGAGGGAATGTCGGAGGGATTTGTGTCACTCATAAAAGCCTCTCTTGTCCTGGAGATTTGCACCCCGTGATTGGGCACTGATTTGCGCGTCGGACGCTCACACAGCTCCGGACTATCGCCGGGGCTTCAGACGCTCTGCCTGGGAGAAACCACGGCCCCGGGACAAAGCCCCAGCATCCACCGAGCTGAATGAGCCCCCTCCCTCGGAGTGAGGTGAGCAGCTCCCCTCGAAACTCGGTCCTCGACTTCCTCGTCCAGTGACGCACTCTTTCTTTCGCACTCTCTCTTTCCTTCCTTATTCCGTGACATTCTCCCTCTCCCCTCTCTCTATCTCTCTTTTCTGTCACCCACAAACACACACACTCTTTCTCTCTCAGCTCTTCCTCTTTCCCCATCACTCTCTCCATCTCCCCATCTGTCTCTCCCATTTTCTCCTACCGTCCTCCCTTCTCTCCGCCTCATCCCGTCTCTACCTTCTCTCCACTTCATTCTCTCCCACCTTCCCCATTACCTTTCCCTACTCTGTCACCCACCTGCCCCGCACCGATTCTCCTCTCTAACACACCCACCCCTATCACACCCGTCGCAGTGACCCAGAGATATCCCGACCCGCCCAGCCATTTCACCCCAACCAGGATCCTCACTGCATTTTCGGTCCCGTCCCTTCCGCGTTTCCGGCGATGGGGGTGGGGGCGAGATTAGACACCGTTTTGCCCGGGGCATCCCTGTACTGCACCCTCCCCTCTCCAAATCTCCTATTAACCGCCATCACCGCTCCTTCGGTCGTGTCTTCTCTCTTCCCCGCAACCAAACCCTCCACACCAGCGGATCACACACTCCCGGGGACAGGCACAGAGTGAATCTCCCTCCACACCGTCACACCAAAAACTCCAGGGGTCAGACACAGAGTGAAGCTCCTTCCACACCGTCCCATCACACACTCCCGGGGTCAGACACAGAGTGAATCTCCCTCCACACCGTCCCATCGCAGACTCCCGAGGTCAGACACAGAGTGAAGCTCCCTCCACATCGTCCCACCACAAACTCCCGGGGTCAGGCGCAGAGTTATGCTCCCTCCACACCGTCCCATTACACACTCCCGGGTTCAGACACAGAGTGAAGCTCCCTCCACACCGTCCCATCACACACTCCCGGGGTCAGACACAGAGTGAAGCTCCCTCCACACCGTCCCACCGCACACTCCCGGGGTCAGACACAGAGTGAAGCTCCCTCCACACCGTCCCGTTGTTTCATGTTCTTTGTCAATGAAAAGTATTATTTTCTCGGGGTGTAGGGTCATAGTTTTAAGATGCTTGGAAGATGGTAGAAGGGGTTGTCGGAGGTATTTTTTCACACAGAGTGTGGTGGGTTGCCACAGAGCGAGAATACACTTCCATCGATGGTTGGCGATGCGGAATCAATGGGGTCTTTTAAGACACTCTTAGATGGGAACTTTTTTCTATGATTTTGTTAATGGACTTGACCCCGACTCCTACTTTCCACACAGCCATCTGTACCACAAAATCATTGACAAGCAATGTGATAAGTTGCAGTCCCAATACTGACTCCGTGACGAACACCACTAGTCACTGGCAGTCAACTACAGAACGCCCCTTACATTCCCATTGGCTGCCTCCTGCCTGCCAGTCATTCCTTTAGACATGCCGGTGTCATTCCTCTAACACCATCGGGTTTTAGCTTGTTAAGCAGCCTCAGGCATGGCACTTTATCAAATGCCTTCTGGATTGCCAGTCAATGATATCAGCTGCCTCTGCTTTGTCCAATCTGCTGGTTACTTCCTCAAAGAAGATGTGTCAGGCAAGATTTCCCTTGACAGGAACCAAGCTGACTTCGACTTATTTTATCATTAGTCACCAAGTGCCTCACAACCTCAAATTTCTTAATGGACTCCAGCACTTCCCCAAACACTGACTTCAGGCTAACTGGCTAATAATTTCCTTTCTTTGGCCTTCCTCATTTCTTAAAGTGTGCAGTGACATTTGCAATCTTCCAGTCCTCCGGACCATGCCAGAATCAAGTGATTTTTGAAAGATCACCAATGAATCCGTTATCTCTTCAGCAACCTCTCTCAGGACTCTGGGATGTAGTCCATCTGGCCCAGGTGACTTATCCACCGGAAGAACTTTGAGTTTGCCAGGTACTTTTTCCATTGTAATCGCAACGGCACTCACTCCTGCACCCTGACACTCACGGACCACTGGTATAGTGCTAGTGTCTTCCACAGTGAAGACTGATGGAAAGTACCCATTAAGTTCATCTGTCATTTCTTTGTCGCCCATTACTACCTCACCACTCTCATTTTCCAGAGGTTCAATATTAACTCGGAACTCCCCATTACTCTTCATACATTTTGTTTTAAGTGTTAGTATCCTGCTTTATGTTATTGGCTTGTTTGCCCTCATATTCCATCTTTGCCCTTCTTATAGTTTTTCAGTTGCCTTTTGTTGGATTTTAAAAGTGCAACAATCATCCAACTTCCCACTTGCTTATGCTACTTTCTATGCCTCTGACGGACACCACACTAAGCGCAGTCTCCCATTCTTTTCCCGCAGCGTAGTGTAGGTCACCATACTAGTCCCACTGTCCCACTCTCCACCTCACACCCTGTATCAGTCAGAAGAATAATCGCACTGCCGCACTATCTCCCCGCAGCCCCATGTCAGTCCCAAAAGAAATGGCATCGTCCCGCTCTCTCCCCAGAGCCCTGTATCAGTCCCCACACTAATCACCGTGCCCACTCTCCCGGTCGAGCCCCAAGTCAGTCCCCAAACTACTCGCACTGCTCACGCCCTCACCACAGCACCCTGTAAGACTCCAAACTGAACCCACTGCCCCCCTCTCCACACAGCCGTCAGTCATTGAGAACCTCACATGCATAGGCATTTTCCAATCCAGTAACGTCTGCTTTCATCTAAGTTTTGGAAACAAAATCCTGGTAAATACATTTTTTTTTCCTTACCTCTCTGCATGGAACGTTATCGTTGGACCCTGGAAGTGTATAATGCAATAGGGCGGAGGGAATTTCACACAGTTTCTACCCGGTGGTGTGTGATGGGACAGTGTAGAGGGAGATTCACTCTGTGTCTGACCCCGGGAGTGTGTGATGGGACGGCGTGGAGGGAGATTCACTCTGTGTCTGACCCCGGCAGTGTGTGATGGGACGGAGCGGAGGGAGCTTCACTCTGTGTCTGAACCCGGTGGTGTGTGATGGGACGGTGTGGAGGGAGATTCACTCTGTGTCTGACCCCGGGAGTGTGTGATGGGACGGTGTGAAGGGAGTTTCAATCTATGTCTCTCCCGGGAGTGTACGATGAGGCGGTGTGTAGCAAGCATCACTTTGTGTATGACCCCGGGAGCTTGTAGTGCGACGGTGTAGAGAGCGATTCACTCTGCGTCTGAGGCCAGGGTTGTGTCATGGGATGGAGTGTGGGAGATTCACTCTGCATGACCCGTTGAGTGCGTAATGGGACGGTGTGGAGGGTGCTTCTCTCTGCATGACCCGTTGAGTATGTAATGGGACGGTGTGGAGGGAGATTCACTCTGTGCCTGACCCTGGGAGTGTGTGATGGGACGCTTTGGAGGGAGCTTCACTCTGTGTCTGACCCCGGGAGTGTGTGATGGGACGGTGTGGAGGGACATTCGCTCTGTGTCTAACCCGGAGTGTGTGATGGGACGCTGTGGAGGGAGCTTTACTATTTATCTGACAGCGCAAGTGTGTGATGGGAAAGTGTGGAGGGAGTTTCTCTGTCACACCTCGTGGGTGTGCGATGGGACGACATGGAGGGAGTTTTACTATTTGTCTTATCCCGGGAGTGTGTGTTGGGACGGTGTGGAGGGAGATTCACTCTGTGTCTAACCCGGAGTGTGTGATGGGAGGCTGTGGAGGGAGCTTTACTATTTATCTGACAGCGCAAGTGTGTGATGGGAAAGTGTGGAGGGAGTTTCTCTGTCACACCTCGTGGGTGTGCGATGGGACGACATGGAGGGAGCTTTACTATTTGTCTTATCCCGGGAGTGTGTGTTGGGACGGTGTGGAGGAAGCGTTAATATTTATTTGACAGCGCAGGTGTGTGATGGGAAAGTGTGGAGGGAGTTTCTCTGTCACGCCTCGTGGGTGTGCGATGGACGATATGGAGGGAACGTGACTCTATATGAACCATGAAGTTTATGATGGGACGGTGTGGAGCGAGTGTCACTTTCTGTCTCACCCCGGGAGTGTGTGATGGGACGGTGTGGAGGGAGGATCGCTCTGTCAGGCCCCGGGCAGTTTGCGGACATCCTCACGTGGTATGGCACATACCTTTTCCTCGATTGAGCTCATTTCCAGCAGCTTTCAACCACACTTCGAATATTTTTGCTTCGCTCAAGCGTGAGATTTTGCCACCGTCGATATGAAATAACAAGCGCCTCTCCTGTTGACCCACCCCTGGAAACACACCTGTTCTGTAAATGGGGAACAGAGAACAGTGAGTGGCGATATTGGGGTTTGCTGACCGAGAAACTTTGAACCCAGAGGGAGTCTTCATGTTGTTTCTGATATAAATAGCCGCGAGTACACTCACGAAAGGGAGATTACCCTGTAGCCATCCATTTTTCGCAGAATCGCTCACTATAGGTAACTGACCTAATGATTTACACACTAAGTTCAGGAACAGCTGTTACCCCTCAACCATCAGGAAGGAGGTCAGGAGCCTCGGGACTCACACCACCATGCTCAGGAACTGTTACTGGGGGAGATTCAGAAGGGAGTTCTCGGAAGTCCTGGATTCCAGGGTTGAGTTCACCTCATGAATCTGTTGACGATATAGGCGCTGGGTCCTGTTCACCTCCTGACGTTCGCAAAGTTTCATTCACAGATGATCATAGACTGACGAGCCTGGAACACTGAGAGTGACGGTCAGGGGGCGTGTCAGTGACACCGTGTTGAGGGTGGGGGCGGGCGTTTCAGATTGTGGTGTGTTACCTACCCCTAGGCTTCATATTGTCTGTAGACTGTCACTTTAAGGAGAAAGAGGGAATCGAGACTGACTGTTTGGCTCTGTGTTAATTTCTACTGTCTGCAGAATTGCCTCGTTGCTCTGGTGACCAGCTCGTGTTATGTTTTCTCTGCAGCGTGTTTACTTTTTTACAAGGACAGTTACAGACACAGAGAAACACATGCTCAGACTCAAGATGGGTTCCGTCAATTAAAGACACCAGCGAGGGGGTTCCGGTGACGTCATCGTCCAAAATGGCAGCTTGAATGAACAGCTACTCCGGAAAAAAAAAACTCATAAATTGCCGCATTCATTCATCAAATATAAGATCTTCCGAAAATATCTGAATTGATAAGGGGGGCAAGAATGGAGAAAAACAATGGAGATAAAAAAGGAATTAGTGCGGAGCCTATGGACGAGGGAGGTACAAGACGTGTCTCTACTACTCGAACGCGTGCTCGCCAGGCTTACGATGGGTCTCGTTCAGGTGAAGCGGCGAACATGATAAAACCTCTGGAAGAGATACGGGGATTACAAAGAGATATAAACGAGCAACTCAATGATATCAAGTCACAGCTTGACACCGTCAATCAAAAAATAGCGGTGCCCGAGACTCGAATTGAGAAGGTGATGTGATGGTGTGCAGGGAGCTTCACTCTGCGTCTGAGTCCGGCGATGTGTCATAGACGGCGTGGAGGGAGCTTCACTCCGTATGACCCGGTGAGTGTGTAATGGGACGGTGGGGAGGGAGCTTCACTCACTTCTGATACCAGCAGTATGTGATGGGGCGATGTGGAGCAGCTTCACTCTGAGTCTGATCCAGGTATGTGTGATGGGACGGTGTGGAGGAAGCTTCACTCTGTATGACACCGGGAGGGTGTGATGGGACGGTGTGGAGGGAGCGTCACGTTGTGTCTGACCCCAGGTGTGTGTGATGAGACGGTGTAGAGGGAATTTCACTCTACGTTTCACCCCGGGAGTGTGTGATGGGACGGTGTGGTGGGAGAGTCACGTTGTGTCTGACCCCGGGAGTGTGTGATGAGACGGTGTGGAGGGGGATTCACTCTGTGTCTGATCCCGAAATATTCCGATGGGACAGCGTGGAGGGATTTCCACTCTGTGTCTTTTCCCCGGAATGGTGTGATGGGACGGTGGGGAGGGAGCTTGACTACTTGTCCGTCCCCGGGAGTGTGTTATGGGACGGTGTAGAGGGAACTGACTCACTGTCTGATCCGGCAGTGTTTGATGGGGCGACGTGCAGTAGCTTCATTATGTGTCTGATCCCAGGATGTGTGATGGGACGGTGTGGGCGGAGTTTCACTCTTTATAACACCGGGAGTGTGTGATGGGATGGTGTGGAGGGAGATTCACTCAATGTCTGACCCCGCGAGTGTGTGATGGGACGGTGTGGGAGGAATTTCACTCTTTATGACACTGGGAGTGTGTGATGTGACAGTGTGGAGGGAGCTTCACAATTTGTCTGACGCTTGGAGTGTGTGATGCGTTGGTGTGGGGCAGCTTCACTCTGTTTCTGATCCTGTGATTGTGCGATCGGACTGTGCGGAAAAAAAAAAGTTTCACTCTGTGTCTGTCCCTGGGAGTGTGTGATGGGTGAGTGTGTGGGGAGATATAATCTGTGTCTGACCTCGGCAGTCTCCGGTGGGACGGAATAGTGGGTGCTTCACTCTGTGTCTGATCCCAGAAGTGTGTAATGGGTCGATGTAGAGGGGGCTTAACTCTGTGTCTGATCCCGTGATTGTGCGATGGGACAGTGTGGAGGGAGCTTCCCTCTCTGTTTGACCCTGGGAGGGTGTGATGGGACGGTGTAGAGGGAGCTTTACTCTGTGTCCGACCGCGGGTGTATGCAATGGGACGGTGTGGCGGGAGCTTCACTCTGAGTGACCCCTGAAGCGTGTGATAGGACGGTGTGGAAGGAGCTGCACTAGTGTCTGGCCCCGAGAGCGTGTGAAGGGACGTTTTAGAGGAAGTTTCACTCTGTCAGGCCCCGGGCAGATTGTGGCCATCCTCACGTGGTCTGTCACATACCTCTTCCTCGATTGAGCTAATTTCCAGCAGCTTTGAGCCACCCTTCGAACATTTTTTTTTCGCTCCAGCGTGAGATTTTGCCACCGTGATATGAAATAACAAGCGCCTCTCCTGCTGACCCATCCCTGGCAACATGTCTGTTCTGTAAATGGGGAACAGAGAACAGTGAGTGACGATATTGGGTTTTGCTGACAGTGAAACTGTGTCCCCACAGGGAGCCGTCATGTCGTATCCGATATAAATAGTTACGAGTATATTCAGGGAAGGCAAATTACCCTGCAACTATCCATTTTTCGCAGACTTGCTCACTATAGATAACTGGTCTCAGGATTTACCCTCAATGTTATGGAACAGTTGTTGCCCCTCAACCATCAGGAAGAAGGTCCAGGAACCTCAGGTGTCTCACAACCAGGTTCAAGAAGATATACTACCCCTCAACGATCTGAAAGGAGGTACAGGAGCCTCAGGCTCACACCACCAGGTTCAGGGACAGTTATTAACCTCAACCATACAGAAAGGCTGTCTAGGAGCCTCAGGACTCACACCACCGTGTTCAGGGACAGTTATTAACCCTCAACCATACAGAAAGGCTGTCTAGTAGCCTCAGGACTCACACCACCGGGTTCAGGGACAGTTATTAACCCTCGACAAGCAGGAAGGAGATACAGGAGCCCCAGGAACCACACCACCGGGATCAGGGACAGTTATTAACCCTCAACCAACAGAAAGGCTGTATAGGAGCCTTAGGACTCACACCACCAGGTTCAAGAACAGTTATTACCCAACAAAAATCTTGAAGAAGTTACAGGAGCCTCAGGGCCTACACCACCATGTTCAGGGACAGTTATTACCCACCGAAAATCAGGAAGGTACAGGAGCCTCAGTACCCACACTACCAGGTTCTGGAAAATTATTACCACTCAACCATCAGGATGGGTGTCTAGGAGCCTCAGGACTCACACATCCAGGTTTCTTAACGGTCACTACCCCTGAACCATCATGAAGGAGGTAAAAAAGACTGATGTCTTAGGCGGTCACCCATCCAAGTACTGACCAGGCCTGAGCCTGCTTAGCTTCGGAGCAGAGGGATCTGGGGGTACATGTCCACTTACTTTTATGGGTACTGTAATGGGGGCCCCCAACTCACAGGGAGGAGGGGCTATGCCCCACGGCCTGATGTTTCCTCTAACTGAACCCAGGTTCACCTAGAGACC
Source organism: Mobula birostris (assembly GCF_030028105.1). Taxonomy (NCBI): domain Eukaryota; kingdom Metazoa; phylum Chordata; class Chondrichthyes; order Myliobatiformes; family Myliobatidae; genus Mobula; species Mobula birostris. The sequence goes on from NC_092382.1 coordinate 103,913,162, forward strand.
CCAGCCTTGGAATCACACCTTCGTGGCATTTTGTATTATTATTCGCGATTCTTGGTTCTAATTTGTTCAGGCAGTAGATCGATTAAGCTTTATTCTACTAATTTCAATGATATATTGACAGATAAATACACATGGCTAATGACAAAGTACAATTCATTTCTCATAATGTCACTGGACTGTTAAATCCAATCAAATGCTGGAAAATTCTATCTAAAATGAATAAAAAAGAACAAGCCCATGTACCATATTTACAGGAAGCTCACTTCAGTGATAAAGGGCATGGGAAACGAAACAGAATGGGCTTCACTAATTTGTTTTTCTCCTCATATAATTCAGGTTATCTCAAGCAAGCTAAATTTCGAAAAAGTATCCGAAATGGGCTGATATATTCTGGTAAGGGGGAATATAGATGGAAATTCAGATACCCCGTTGAATACAAAAGCGCACCCAGGAAGTGATAATAAGTTTCTTTCATAAAATTACTAATATATTGGAACGGAAGCAGAGGGTCTCCTGATATGTGGAGGAGACTGAAATCTACAATTACAACCAAAGTTAGACTCTTCCGATAGAAAACCCTATGAAACAAAATCGTTACATAAGAGAGTTAATACATTTTTTGTGAAAGTTGGTTTAATAGATATATGGAGGGACCTTTTCCCCGACAAAAGGGATTACATTCATTATTCTGTCCCACTTTTTGTATATACAAGAACAGACTACTTAATGTGTCAGTGCGTGGCCAAGTGGTTGAGGCGGCGGTCTAGTGAGCTGAAGGTCGCTGGTTCGAGCCTCAGCTGTGGCAGCGTGTTGTGTCTTTGAGCAAGGCACTTAACCACACGGTGCTCTGCGGTGACACCGGTGCCAAGCTGTATCGGCCCTAATGCCCTTCCCTTGAACAACATCGGTGGCGTGGAGAGGGGAGGCTTACAGCATGGACAACTGCCGGTTGTCTTTGTTAGGAGAAAATTAGAATTCGAACTTTTGACCCGCAATTTGACTGTAAGAAAAGGTGGGGCCCGTTACTATCATTTTAGTTGAGTTAATTAAGATGGTACCCTTCTGTTTCTTGTGTAATCTGATTCTGTAGGAGGATTGTTTTTTTTTTTTTTTCCATTTATGGAAGCTTGTACGGCGTACAGCTCCGAGATTGTGTAACCAATGTTTTTGTTTTAGTGTTTTTTTTTTCGGTTAGTGTTTTTATTATTATTATTATTATTTTTGGTTTAGTTAGTAGGGGTTCTTTCTACCATCTTCCTTTTTTTCCAAAAAAGGCATTTTTAACATTTTGTTTTTCCCTCTTATTATTGGTATACTGTTTAGCTTGGTTAATCTGTTATTTGATAGTTTAACTGTTATTGTATATATTGATATGTTGATTTGACTATTGTAATGTGTTTTTGTTAATTTTCAATAATAATTAATAAAAAAGACTTATAAATAAATAAATACATACATACATACATACATACATAGAAAGTAAGAGCATATATTTTGGGTGTGTACCTCAAGAAGGGGAAAAGAGATAAATACTTAATGAATATACTGCTGGTGGCTGGGACAAAAGACCATTACCAGGAAATGGTTATCACAGGAAGCCCAACTTTAAAAGTATGGATGGAAATTGCAATGGGCATTTACAAAATGGAGAAGATAACGGCATCCGTTAATCATAAGTTGGAACATTTTGATTCATACTGGGGGAAATGGTTTAGCCAAATAACACCGCATAAGACTGATTTTATTCTCACAAGTCAATGAATACGTTTTAATAAAAAAAAGATCACTCCGTACTTGCAGTTAGTTTTCTTCTTTCGCTTGTTCTTTCCATCCTTTCCTTTCTATAAATATTATTTGTCGATTTGTGACAATATGATTACATGATATACAAACACTACCCAGAAAAGTTGGGATATTTTCCAAAATGCGATAAAAAAAACAAAAATCTGTGATATGTTAATTCACGTGAACCTTTATTTAACTGAAAAAAAAATACAAAGAAAAGATTTTCAATAGTTTTACTGACCAACTTACTTGTAATTTGTAAACATACACAAATTTAGAATTTAATGGCTGCAACACACTCAACAAAAGTTGGGACAGAGGCATGTTTACCATTGTGTTACATCACTTTCCTTTTAATAACACTTTTTAATCGTTTTGGAACTGATGATACTAATTGTAGTAGATTTGCAATTGGAAATTTTGTCCATTCTTGCTTGACATAAGACTTCAGCGGCTCAACAGTCCGTGGTCTCCGTTGTCTGATTCTCCTCTTCATGATGCGCCATACATTTTCAAGAGGAGATAGATCTGGACTGGCAGCAGGCCGGTCAAGCACACACACTCTTGTCTACAAAGCCACGCTGTTATAGCCCGTGCCGAATGTGGTCTGGCATTGTCCTGCTGAAATAAGCATGGATGTCCCGGATGATACGTCGCCTTGATGGCAACATATGTCTCTAAAATCCTAATATACGCCTCAGACTCGATGGTACCTTCACATACATGCAACTCACCCATGCCCTGAGCACTGATGCACCCCCATACCATCACAGATGCTGGCTTTTGCGCATTTCGCTGATAATAATCTGGATGGTCGTTTTCATCCTTGGCACGGAGAACTCGACGCCTGTTTTTTTTTTTTTTTTTCCCGAAAACTCGCTGAAATGTGGACTCATCTGACCACAGCACACGGTTCCACAGTCTTTCGGTCCATCTGAGATGAGCTCGGGCCCAGAGAACTCGCCGACGTTTCTGCATAGAGTCGAGGTATGGCTTCCTCCTTGCGTGATACAGATTAAAGTTGTATTTCTGGATGCAGCGACGGACTGTGTTGAGCGACAATGGTTTTCTGAAGTACTCCGGAGCCCAGGTGGCTATAATTGTCACAGTAGCATGACGGTTTCTTAGGCAGTGCCGCCTGAGGGCTCGAAGATCACGCGCATTCAACAGTGGTTTCCGACCTTGCCCTTTACGCACTGAGATGTCTCTGAATTCTCTGCATCTTTTCACAATATTATGTACTGTAGATGTTGAAAGACCTAATTTCTCTGCACTCTTACGTTGAGAAATGTTCCTTTTGAACTGACTAACAATTCTCTCAGGAACTTTGGCACAAAGGGGTGAGCCACGACCCATTCTTGCTTGCAAAGACTGAGCCTTTGATGGACGCTACTTTTATACCCAGTCATGATACCTGACCTGCTACCAATTAGCCTGTTTAATGTGGAGTCTTCCAAACCGGTGTTACTTGAATAGTCTGTGCACTTTTCAATCTTACTTTAACTCTGTCCCAACTTTTGTTGAGTGTGTTGCAGACATCAAATTCTAAATCTGTGTATATTTACAAAATACAATTAACTTCGTCAGTAAAACTATTGAAAATATTTTCTTTGTACTTTTGTCAGTTAAATAAAGGTTCACGTGAATTAACATATCACAGATGTTTGCTTTTCGGCAGGATATTTCGTAGTGTGGAGGAGCAGAGGGATCTCGGGGTACATGTCCACAGATCTCTGAAAGTTGCCTCACAGGTGGATAGGGTAGTTAAGAAAGCTTATGGGGTGTTAGCTTTCATAAGTCGAGGGATAGAGTTTAAGAGTCGTGATGTAACGATGCAGCTCCATAAAACTCTGGTTAAGCCACACTTGGAGTACTGTGTCCAGTTCTGGTCGCCTCACTGTAGGAAGGATGTGGAAGCATTGGAAAGGGTACATAGGAGATTTACCAGGATGCTGCCTGGTTTAGAGAGTATGCATTATGATCAGAAATTAAGATAGCGAGGGTTTTACTCTTTGGAGAAAAGGAGGATGAGAGGAGACATGATAGAGGTGTACAAGATAATAAGAAGAATAGATAGAGTGGATAGCCAGAGCCTCCTCCCCAGGGCACCACTGCTCAATACAAGAGGACATGGCTTTAAGGTAAGGGGTGAGAAGTTCAAGGGGGATATTAGAGGAAGGTTTTTTACTCAGAGAGTGGTTGGTGCGTGGAATGCACTGCCTGAGTCAGTGGTGGAGGCAGATACACTAGCGAAGTTTAAGAGACTACAAGACAGGTATATGGAGGAATCTATGGTGGGGGCTTATATGGGAGGCAGAGTTTGAGCGTCGGCACAACATTGTGGGACGAAGGGCCTGTACTGTGCTGTACTATTCTATGTTCTATGTTCTATGTTATTGCATCTTGGTAAATTTCCAAACTTTTCTGGAGATAGGGTTTGCATACAGTATTTGAAATACATCTTATGGAAATGTTTGATGATGAACTTCTAAATAAAAAAAATACAAAAATGCTGAAGATGAAAAGAGAATGGCTTCTACAACAGGAGGATGATCCTAAACACACCTCAAAATCCGCAACGGACTACTTCAAGAGGCGCACGATGAAGGATTTACCATGGCTTTCACAGTCCACCGAACTCAACATCATCCAAAATATGTGGAAATACCTCAAAAGAGCAATGCATGCAAGACGGCCCAAGAATTTCACAGAACTAGAAACCTTTTGCAAACAAGAATTGAAAGACTTTTAGCTGCCTACAGAATGCGTTTACACGCTACCACACTTGCCAAAGCGCCTGTTACAAAGTACTGACCATACAGGGTGCCCAAACGTTTGCTTCGGGCCCTCTTCCTTTCTCTTATTTTGAAACATTAATATATGGAAATAAAAAAGAAGTAATCTTGCTTAAAATATTAAAGAAATGTGGCATCTTTAACATGATGCCTTTTGGAAATCAGGTCATCTTTTACTCGGTTATCTATTCACAGTAACAGGAATTTTGAGCAGGGTTGCCCAAACTTTTGCATGCCACTGTATATGCATCAGGACCTCCGGCTGCTCACTCACCCACTTAAGAATCATTGAGAAGGAATGGTGTGCTGAGAGAAGAGGAAGGAAGGGGAGGAGAGTGGAGGCGACAGAACGGCTGTTCAGCATGCAGCCGTTGGAGCAGAACGTGAGAGTCGCCATTTTCTTCCACCCTATTTCTGACTGGAAGCTGTTTAAACACCAAAATCCCCTAACCTATGACTTTGAATCAGACACAAAGTAAATCTCCCTCCACACCGACCAATCGCACACACCCGGGGTAAGGCACAGAATTAAGCTCCCTCCACTCCGTCCCATCACACACCCCCGGGGTCAGACACAGTGTGAAGCTCCCTCCACACTGTACCATCACACGTTCCCAGGGGTCGGATACAGAGTGCAGCTCTCTCCTCACCGTCCCAAAACCCACTCCCTTGTTTAGACAAACAGTGAAGATCACAACATATTGTCCCATCACTCTCCCGCGGTCAGATATTTGAAGTACACCCGCACCATCGCAGCAAACTCTACTGAAGTCAGAAAATGTGCACAGTCCCCACCTACTGCCGCTCTCCTCACTCACCAATACCCAGCACTTCGGCGTTCCAGTAGTCGAACTGTGTGTGCCTCTCAGAGATGGTGTCTGTGTGTGTGTGACCGGATGGTGTGCTGCGTGAAGGGGAAGGGGAAGGAAGGGGAGGAGAGAGGAGGCCAGGGAAGGGGTTGTGAGATTGCAGATACTGATGCAAATGGTGTGGAACCACGTGACCGGCCTGTGCATGCAGAGCTTGGAGAGGCTCAGAGCCTGGCGATAGATATTCGGTGGAAGGGGTAGGTGCAGCAACACACATCATTTCTCCCTCAGACTTCCCACAATTGCCGCTGAGCACAGAGAGGCAGGCGCGAGGGGCGGTGGACGAAATTTGAAGAGTTTTACTGGATTGAGCTTGTCACGGTGAAGGGCTGGGCGGTAAGGAAGTTAGGGAATGTGTGCAGGTGAGGCAATGGGTCACGAAGAATGGTAGGGTGAAAGGAAGGGAGGCGTGACGGAGACGAAAGAGATGTAGTGGAGGGAGTATGTGACGGGGACGAGGAGTAGTGCAGGAGAGGGAGAGTTTGACGGATTCGGGGAGGGATTTTAGCGAGGGAGGGTACAGTGCATACAGGAAGGGGTGTTTCCGTGTTACTGTGAAAGGCCTGACTCTGCGTCACTATCTTTTGGTGGTGAGGTTCTGCTACGGAACAACGTCTCGTTGTATCGGTGTCACAACGCGGGGCGTGTTCCTGTCACGACAGGGGTTGTGTCAGTGATCTCAGAGCTTGGATACATAGATGGAATTGTGATTTAGAGGCTATTACCGAGACTTGGCTGGCACCAGGGCAGGAATGGATTCTCAATATTCCTGGATTTCAGTGCTCGAAAAGGAATGGGGGTGGGAAAAGATGGAGAGGGGTAGCTTTACTGGTTGGGGATACTATTACAGCTACAGAAAGGGTTGGTGATGTAGCAGGGAGTACTTTCCAATCACCCACCAATCTCTCTGGGAAAAAAAAAAACTTGTCAAACTCATCTCCATTGAGCATACCCTCCCTCGCCTTAACCCGGGCCCTCTGGCATTAGACATTTCCACCCTAGAGTTAAGAGATACACGCCTTCTGGTCTATTTCCATCCGATTCTGATGTAAACCTCAATAAGAAACTAAACCCAAGGTAATATCTATGTTCTTCTGTAATAACCTTGTATCCAATGGTATTACCATCACTAGATGCAACGCGGTCCCCTGCACAAACTTCTGTCCCCTGCCTTGTCCCATTCCGTAGGATAAGATCAAGTATTGCACTCTCTCGTTAGACTTCATGCGCACTGATTAAGGAAACTGTCATGAAAACATTTGACAAACTAACCCACTGGTCCTTTCACAGTATGAGGATCACAGTCAATCCCTAGAAAGTTAAAATCACCCAGTATCATAACCTGATGTCACTTGCAACAGTCTGCGAAATCCCTACAGATTAATGCCTCTAAATCCCCGGGAATTTTCTTTTAGGCGGTCGATAATGTCGCCCCATGAACGAGTCCATGCATTTCTTATTCCTCAGTTCCACTCTTAAAGCCTCACCTGGACAAGTTCTGCAGTCTGTCCTAACTGAGCACCGCTGTGATGTTTCCCCGACGAGTGAAGCAGCCTCTCAGCCTAAATTATATATGCCTTAGCACGACTCTAAACAGCGGCAAACTGGAAGACTGAGCTAACAGACCTGCCCCTCCTGCACCAAAGTCTTACTGATTGCTAAACGATCGTGCTTCCAGGCGTTGGTCCCTGCCTTGTGATCACCTGCCTCACGGACAATACCTCTTGCATTGAGTCGTACGCAGTTCAGAACACGAGTCACAGCAGGTTTACACTTTTGTTTACTAACGTTGTTGAGCTCTGATCAACATATGACCCATCTGACTCCACTATCTGTTATGCCATTCTGGTTTTCATCCCCTGCAACTCCCCACCGACACCTTTTAATGACAAACCTTCCACCTGGGATATTAGTTCCACTGTAGTTCAGGTATAAACTGAAACAGTTGCTCGCTGGGCCAGGAAACCACGGAGCTGCACAGCGTGCGGGGGGCGGGGAAGGGGGGGGGGGTTTGTCGCGGCCTCCAGACTGTGTCTGTGCTGCCCCCCCCCCCCCAGTGTTCGTTCGGCAGAAGACAAGCGATGTTGTGGCAGATTGTCGATTTCGGAGTCAAATTACGTAGGGCCTCAAGCTGTATGTATATATATATATATATATATACGCGCGAGTGTGTGTGTGTATGTGTGTGTGTCTTTCTGTATGTGTGTCTGTGTGTATCTCTATCTGTTTGTCTGTGTGTGTGCAAATATTACGTCAATATATTCAGTTGATCTCTACATGTCCTTTCAATCTTTCTATTTTTTGAATTCTATATTATTTGTGATTCGTGATTTGTGCCGTGTGCGACCCTTGGTATTATATTTTGCAGCTTGGTCCTGGCTGTATTCATGGGTTTTCATGTGTGAGGGAAATAGGATTAAACAGAAATTGAATTGAATGAAACCGTCTCGTCCTGTAGAGGTCGCACCTTCCATGGAAGAGAGCCCAAAGATCCACATATCTGAAACCCTCATTCCGGCACCAACTCTTTTGCCCCTTGTTAAATTCAATTTTGTTTCCATTTCTGCAACACCTGCAGATGCAGAACTTTACAGAACCGCCTCTCTCTTCCTACCGATACACAGGACCGAGAGATCGATATCCGATGCTGGGGGCGAAGGGTGATGTAACACCACAGTCACCGGTCCGTCTTCCTCCCCATAATCCAAATGTACTCGAGAGGGAGGAGTGTAGAAGAGGGAGAGGGTTGATGGAACCGTGGAGGGCTATAGGAAATGGAGTGGACCAGGGCGACGGGAAGAATGCGCTGGGGAAGGAGGAGATAACGTAGACGACACGGGTGTTGGGGACAGATCGGTGATGGAGACTGGTTGTGTTGAAGAGGAAGCTGATGACAGAAACGGGGCGGGGTTTAGGGGATGACGTAGCTGCCGATGACGAGGTTGGACGCCGGGGAAAGAGGATTGACAACGAGGGCAGTTGTAGGGGACGAAGAAGCTGATGGAGACAGGGAAGGGTGCAGTGACTCCTGGTGGTAACAGAGACTGGCGGTGTGGAGAAGAGCGAGGGTGTCATGGAGACGGGCAAGAGTGAAAGGAAATGATAGGTTGACGAGACCGGGAAGTGGTGCAGATGAGAGAGGGATTGATAGAGTCGGCGGAGGAGAAGAATAGGTGAAGAAGGGGTGTCTGACATGGGTAGCGATGCAGAGGAGGGAGTGGGTCACAGAGATGGGGAGAATTTTACCCGTGGGATGGGGTGACGTAAACCGGTTATGCTGTCGGGGTGGGAGGAGATGACGGAGACGTGGAGGGATGCAGGTGAGTACGTACACGAGTTGGAAAGTCACATTGCAGTTGAACAAGACGTCGGCGAGGGACATATTGTTCGGCACAGCTCGCCCCCTTCTCTTCTGTGACCTCTGTTCGAAGGTAGATGTAAGAATCATCCTTCAGGTTGGTGAACCCTCACATGGCATCAGGTTCCGAAAGTGTACCCGGTAGGATACTGAAAACATTTGTCGATCCACAGGCTGGATTGTCCACGGAGTCAGTAGTGAGGAGGGAAATACAAAGGAAGCACTCATTTCCAGAGCAAGAATTTAATTTTACGGCACTGATTAGACATTATTTGGAGTACTGTGAGCAGATTTCCGTCTTTTACATAATCCAGCCAGATGTGCTTACATTGGACAGGTTTGATAGAAGGTTCCGGACAAGGATGTTAGCACCTCAGTGGATCTGTCTAGGGCCCAACATATTCATGTAAACAAGAAGGTGTCATGAGGATATGCCCCGCATTGTGGTCAGCTGCTGCTTTCCTTTTCAGCCTCAGACTGCCAATTATTGCCTGTCAGATAATTTCCCGGAATTTCTGCAGTTAAAGGCCTGCGCACCATCCCAAACACCCATAGCTCTCTCGTTACAGAAGGGATTACAACGTCAGGAGTTTGAGAAGATTTGGTCTTTCATTGAGAACTCGCAAATGATCGCTGGGAGCATTCTGGCTTGTCGCATCGCCGCCTGGTGTGGAGGCTGCAACGCACAAGGTCGCCAGAGGCGGCAGTGGAGAGTAAACTCAACCAGCTCCATCACGGGCACAACAGTCCCCAGCATGGAGGACATCCTCAAGATGCGATACCTGGAGAGGGCGGAATCCATCAATGAGGCCGAGCACCCCGGGACAAGCTCCCTGCTCATTACTACCAGCCCAGCGGGGAAGAGGCACAGGAGTCTGAAATCTCACGGATTCAGGAACCCCTTTTCACCCTGCTCCATCATAATCTTGAATGGATGAGCACCAACTCGACATTATTAGCGGTAATTAGCGTCTTTTTTTTGTTTTACATTTTACAAACCTTGTACATTAATCTTACAAGTTTGAGCCCCACTGATCCTTCAAAAAATCAAATCTCATGTGGTACACGTCACAGAATATATAAAAACAGACCGTGAATCCGGTGGAAAACACGCGATACAGGTGGACAGACACCTGACACGCTGACCGTCATCAGTCAGGACACTGAGTACGGGAGTCGGAGGTCACGTTGCAGTTGTACAAGACGTCGGTGAGGCCGCACTTGGAGTACGGTGTTCAGTTTGGGTCGCCCTGCTGTACGGAAAGATGCCGCTGAGCTGGAAAGACTGCAGAGGGATATTTCCGAGGATGCTGCCGGGACACGAGGGACTGAGTTATGGAAGCGAATAGGTGCACTCTATTTCCCCAGGGATGGGGGTATTGAGAACATTAGGGCACAAGATTGAGTTGAGAGTAGCTGAAAAGAAAAAAGGTAGAGAGAGAGGGAGTAGCTAAACCAAAGAATGGAATGGGGAGGGAGGGGTAGAGAGGGAGTAGAGAAATACGGGAGAGAATGTGAAGAGATGGGAGAAGAGTTGTGGGGAAAGGAGCCAGAAAGCGAGGAGAAATAAAATGGAGATGCAATAGGTGAGGTGGGAGGGGAGGAAGATGAGAGAGAGGGTTTAGAGGGACGACGGTAAAGGGATAGAGGAATGGCGAGTAAGAGTGCGATAGAAGGAAATAAGAGAGTTGGGTTGGGGCGAGGGACAGAGAGGAAGCAGTACTGAGAGTCGGGAACAGAGATCGGCGAGAAAGAGGATGTTCCCATTTGATTGAAGTCGGCCCCTTGGGCTGTTGACAGAGGTCCGGTATCATACCAGGAATATCAGGGTACAAAGGTGCAGGCTTCTCACAGATGAAACGGTGTTGATCATTACTGCAACTCTGAAACCAACCGGGTTTCCATTCACTGCATTCGAACTTTCCACCGTTCATTTTGTACACGACGTCAGAGGCCACTCTCCTGTCAATGAGGGGTAAACAACTTCATAAGGGACAACCCTGTGTCAGTCCCCAAAATCACTGAACTCTCCCTTACCAGTGACCCGTGGCAGGCCCCAAAATCTCCCACTACCACACCGTCCCAGCACAGTCCTGTGTCAGTCTCCAGGAAACTCCCACTGACCCACTCTCTCCCTTCAGACCTGCTATAGTCATCATATTAATCCCTTGCCCCACCCTGTCTCCACAGACCGGTGTCAGACACCAGAATAATCACAGTACCAGTATAATCACACACCCTTACGGTTGACCTGTGGCAGACCCGAAAATCTCCCACTACTCTAACGTCCCAGCACAGTCCTGTGTCAGTCTCCAGAAAACTCTCACTGACCCACTCTCTCCCTGCAGACCTGCATCAGTCCCCAAAGTAGTGCCTTGCCCCACCCTGTCCCCAGAGACCGGTGTCAGACAGCAGGATGATCACAGTACCCGACCTTCTCCCGACGGTCCCGTGCCGTTCCCCAAAATATCCGTACAGCGCCACTCTCTTCCCAAGGCCCTATGTCAGTCCCCAAAATACTCCCACTGTCTCACTTTCTACCACAGGCCTGCTTTATATCGTAAAATAGTCAGACTTCCCATTCTCACCCCACAGATTTGTGTAAATCCCCAAAGTACACCCACTGCCTCACTCTCTCCGCACAGCCCAGTGTCGTTCCCCAAAATACTCGCACTTCCTACTCTCACCGCACAGACGTGTGCCAGTCCCCGACATAATCCCACTGCCCAACCATCTCCCTATAGACCTGTCAGAAACCAACACACTCCCACTTCCCACTCTTTTCCCACAGACCTCTGTCAATGCCCAAATCAATCCCACTGATAAATTCTGTCTCCACAGATCTGTGTCAGTCATAAAGTACTCCCACTACCTTTCCCTCCCCCACAACCGGTGTCAGTTCCCAAAAGAGCCCCGCAGCTCCACTCTCTCCCCAAGGCCCAGTGCCTGTCACCAAAATAATCTCACTGCCCAACTTTCTACATACAGATTTCTGTTATCACCAAAGCACTCCCGCTTCCCACTGTCTTCCCACAGTCCACGTCAGTCCCCAAATTCATTCAACGACACACACTCCACCGACAGCCTGTGTCGGGTCCCAAAATAATGCAATTGCCCACTCTTCCACCAGAGACCTGTGTCTCCCAAATTAATCTCAGTACCGCATTCCATCTACACGGTGTTACACTGACACATCTCCTCCCAACAGACCTCTTGTTGCAAAGGTGGGCGTTCATGGCGGACCCAAATGCAAGACACAGACACTGAAGTACTAGGAATAGGACCTGACTAGAGTAGGGACGTGACAGGGTGCAGACACGGAGCAGGGACAAGAGCGCAGATTTGGGCTAAGACAGGGACAAAACAGGGAACCCGGATAACGAACTGTGCACTAGGAGACTGGGCTTAGGCTCCGAGTTAAAGCCTGGACAAGGACACAGAACCCGGGACTTGCCGCGGGCTCGGGCCCCTGAACTGGGCAAGGACATGACATGACTGCAGGACACAGGCTGGGGTCTTGAAGCTGAGCTAGGAGACAGACTGGGGTCTTGAGGCCTGAGCTTGGAGACAGGCTGGGGTCTTGAGGCTTGAGATTGGAGATAGGTTGGGGTCTTGAGGCCTGAGCTTGGAGACAGGCTGGGGTTTTGAGGCTTCAGCTTGGAGACAGGCTGGGGTCTTGATGCCTGAGCTTGGAGACAGGCTGGGGTCTTCAGGCATGAGCTTGGAGACAGGCTGGGGTCTTGAGGCCTGAGCTTGGAGACAGGCTGGGGCCCTGAGGCCTGAGCTTGGAGACAGGCTGGGGTCTTGAGGCCTGAGCTTGGAGACAGGCTTGGGGTCTTGAGGCCTAAGCTTGGAGACAGGCTGGGGTCTTGAGGCTTGAGATTGGAGATAGGTTGGGGTCTTGGGTCTTGATGCTGGAGGCTGCAGCCTGTGGTCCTGAGTCTTGGAATGTGGAGGTCGCTAACTCGGAGGCCACAGCTCGGAGACAGACTGGGAACTGTACATCAACATAGAGCCTGGAATTATCCTCCGAAAAGCCGGGGATCATCTTTAACACGACACTAACATGAGACAGGACAGTACACAGACTTAGAGCTGGGACTTATTGCTAGACAAGCCGGGACTCAAATTTATCTCCACGCCAATGTGGAACAGGTCCATCCGTAAGTTAACTGTAGAACGGCCGGAGTTACCTAACAGAGGCAAAGCCAAGACAAGACAAGACCGGAAAACAACACCCCACCCCGCCCCCCACGTATGGCAACGGCAGAATGCCTCACTTACCCCACGAAAGCGAGGACAAGACAAGACAGATCTCCCTGTCGCGCACGTCAGAACTGCCTGACTTACCCCAGTCCGACGGGCACATCCCTCCCTACCATCGAGGACATTTAAAAGAGGCGATGCCTCGAGAAGGCGCCGTCCATCACTGAGGACCCTCCCCACTCGGGGAAACTCTCTGCGCGTTACTACCATCGGGGAGGAGTCACATGAGTGTAAACACCCACACACAACATCCAGGAACCAGCTTCTGCCCCTGCGCCGTCCCATCTTTGAACGCAAGAACATTTTTGCTGTGTTTATTAAAATTTGTAATTTACATTAATTGTGCATCATTGTGGGATAGAGATGCTGCCAAAGAACATAATCCAGGCTGCAATTTTTTTTCAGATAATAAATCAAAATGCGATTCCGGTGGAAAACATCCGATACTGGTGGACAGGACACCTGGCACGTTGGTCTTTACCAGGTAGGGCACTGAGGGAGACGGAGGGTTTTGAGAGGACGGGGACGGAAGGGAGAGAGAGCTGTAGGGGTGGGGAGAAAGTGAGAGAGAGTTGGCAGAGGAAGAGTAGAAAGAGCGAGCGGAGAAAGGGCGAGGCAAAAGAGGGTGCACGGAAAGGTAGAGGGAGTGGAGAAGTGTGGGACGGGGTTGGAATGGCGAGAACGCAGGGGATCGAAGGGGACTGACATCTGTTGGTGTGTGGTGGGGAGAATCTAGTAGGACGAAGAGGTAGAGAGCGTGAGCAGGGAGTTTGAGAGGATGGAGGCGTGATAGTTGACGAAGAGAGAATTGGGAAGTAGAGGGGTAAATACTTGATTCAAATCGACCCCACTGGCACAGACGGCACACGATTAAGTTGATAGTTGGTGAAAAAGAGAAAGAGAGAGAGAAAGAGAGAGAGAGAGAGAGAGAGAGAGAGAGAGAGAGAGAGAGAGAGATATCAGGGAGACGGAGGGTTCAGATAGAACGGGAAGAGGGGAGTTGGTCAGTTGGTCACTTGATTTCTGTCGCCTCCACTGGCTGTTGACAGAGATCCTGAGTATGTTCAGGAATATGCGGGAACAAAACTGCCGACTTCTCGCAGATGAAACGCCGAGCATGATTGCAAGAACTCTTCGCTGGGTACGAGTGGCAGTCTCTGCAGTCTGACGTCCCCGAGGACACCTTGTACAGAAGATCCCAGTCTACATTCCTGTCCAAGACGGTTAACAATTTTAACAGAGACAAAGCAGCTCCAGCAGAGAACCCGAGGCGAGACAGTCTACAAGCTACGCCCATGAAATCAATCGCTCCTAACAGCCTGTGCCAGTCCCCAAGCTGATCCCACTCATCCACTCTCTCCCCACAGCTCCGTGCCAGTACCCAGACAAATACAATGGTCCAAATGTCTCCCCACAATCCTGTGTCAGTTCCCAAACTAATCGTGCAGACCGAATGTCACCCCACAGACCCATGTCTCCCCAAACTAATCGCACCGTACCGCTTTCTCGCCACAGTCTTCTGTCAGTCCCCATACAAATCGAACAGGACCACGCTCTCCCTTCAGATCTCTTTCATTCCCCGTACAAACCCCACTGTCCCACCGTCTCCCCACAGACTTATGGCTGTCCCGAGATGAATCCCTCTCGTCCACACTCTTGCATCATCCCTGTGTCGGTCCCAGAATAATCCTGTTTCCCCTCACTATACCCAGAGCATCGTGTCAGTCTCCGAACATATCGCAGTACACGGCGCACTCACTATAAACTCTGGTCCGCTCCCAGACTGGTACAACTGGCACCCTCTCTCCCACATCCGTGCGTGAGTTTGCAAACCAGTCCCATTAGCGCCCTGTATCGGCCTCCAAACTAATCCAGTTGTCCTACTCTCGCCCCTCAGATCTATGTCATTCACCAAACAAATGCCGCTGTTAATCCCTCTCCTCACAGCCCGGCGACTATCTCCAAAATAATCCCACTCCACCGCGCTTTCCTCACCGATATGCGTCAGTACAAAAAATGAGATAATTCCTGTGTCCTGAGCTCTCCACACTGCCCCCAGGCAGTTTCCGAATTATCTCCACTGCCCGGACATTCCCCGACAGACACGTGTCGGACTTAAAATGTCCTCATTGTACCACACTCTCCTGAGAACCATGTATAGTTTCAGCGTAAACTAATCCCACTTTCTCCCGTCAGGGTTATGTCAATACCCAACTCTCACACCACAGAGTAATCCAAATCTCACCCGTCTTCGCATTTTCCAATCCAGTATGCACTGTTTCGGTACACAAGTTTGTCGGATACAAAGCTCTGTGAAATTAAATTTATTTGATTAATGCCAAGAATCGAAAAGTATGTACGGAGTTTCTCTCAGTTGATTACAACATGAACCTGTGATTGGATGGTGTGGAGGGAGCTTCACTGTTTGCCATATCCTGTGAATGTATCATGGGACGGTGTGTAGGAAGATTCACTCTGTGTCTGACCCCGAGAAAGTGTGCTAGGAGTGTACTGTGGGAGTAACTCCGTGGCTGAACCCGGGGGAGTGTTGGGACGGTGTGGAGGGAGATTCACTCTGTGTCTGACCCCGGGAGTGTGTGATGGGACGGTGTGGAGGGAGATTCACTATGTGCCATATCCATGAATGTGTCATGGGGCGCTGTGTAGGAACATTCACTCTGTGTTCGAATCCGGGAGTGTGTGATGGGACAGTGTGGAGGGAGCTTAACTCTGTGTCTGACCCCGAGAATGTGTACTAAGAGTGTATTCTGGGAGTAACTCTGTGGTTGAACCCGGGGGTGTGATGGGGCGGTGTGGAGGGAGATAACTCTATGTCTGAACCCGAGAATGTGTCCTGGGAGTGTAGTATGGGTGTCACTCTGTGTCTCACCCCGGAAGTGTCTGATGATTCTTGTGAGATCTTCTTGTGATGTGACACATACCGCTTCATCTCTTGAATTGATTTCAAGCAGCCTTGCATCACGGTTTGAACATTCTTGCATCGCTGTTGGGAAAAATGTTTCAGACGTGGATACGAAATAACACCGGTCTTTATTTGTGATCCAGTCCTTGGAACACGTATGCTCTGGAAATAGGAATAAGAAGTAGTGAATATCACTGCACACCGTCCAATCACGCACATCGGGGTGAGAGATAGAGTGAATCTCCCTCCATTCCGTCCCATCTAACACCACACGGGATCAGACCCTTCGACCGTCATCAATGATGCCCTCATCCGCAGCTCCTGCATTCCCGGACTTCAGCCCTCACCCCATCCTCCCGTCACCACAACAGGGACAGAGACCCCCTTGTCATCACCGTCCACCCCACCAGACTCCGGATCCAGCACCTTATCCTCCGCAACTTCAGCCAAATTCAATAGGACCCACCGGGAAACACATCTTTCACTCTCTACTCCTCTCCGGTTTCCGAAGGGATCGTTCCTTCGGCGACTCCCTAGTCTACACGTCCCTCCCAACGGAGCAGGTCCTGAAGAGTGAGTATAGAGACCTTGGTCGGAAGTTAAAAAGCAGGACCTCCAGGGTGGGTGGTAATCTCAGGATTGCCACCTGTGCCACGTGCCAGTGACGGTAAGAATAGGATGCTCTGGCGGATGGACACGTGGCTGAGAACTGGTGTAGGGGGCAGAGTTTCAGATTTCAGGATCTTTGGCACCTTTTCTGCGGCAGCTGTGACCTGTACAAGAGAGACGGGTTACACCCGAACTACAGGGGAGCCAATATTCTTGCTGGGAAATTTGTCTGTACTATTGTGGAGGGTTTAAACTAAATCTGCAGGGGGATGGGGATGGTAACCAGAGTGCCAGAGCAGATAGCGGAGCGGGGGTGAAAATAATTGGTGTTAAAAGTTCATGGAAAGTCACAAACAGAAGGGTTATGTGTGGTTGTAATAATCATCTGATGTGTTCTCTATTTCAAAGCGAGAAGTATCCTGGGGAAGGCTGACGAGCTGAGGGCGTGGATTGACACATGAAATTACGACATAATATCAATTAGTGAAACTTGGCTACAGCACGGGCAGGACTGGCAGCTTAATGTTCCAGCGTTCCGATGTTTCAGACGTGATAGAGGCAGAGGAATGAAGGGAAGCGGGTGTGGCATTGCTGGTCAGGGAAAATCTCACAGCAGTGCTCAGTCAGGACAGATCAGAGGGCTTGTCTTCCGAGGCCTTATGGGTGGAGCTGAAAGACAGGAAAAGTATGACCATATTAATGGGGTTGTATTACAAACCACCCAATAGTCAGCGAGAATGGGAGGAGCAAATCTCCAAAGAGATAGCAGACAACTGCAATAAACATGAAGTTGTGATAGTAGGGGATTTTAGTTTTCCACATACTGATTGTGAGTACCATACTATTAAAGGTCTAGACGGGTTAGAGCTTGTAAAATGCGTTCAGAAAGGTTTTCTAAATCAATATTTAGAGCTACCAACCAGAGACGATATAATATTAGATCTCCTATTTGGAAACGAGTTAGTACAGGTGACGGAAGTGTGTGTAGGGGAACACTTTGATTCCACTGTTCATAACACTATTAGTTTCAATTTGACCAAGGATAAAGATACCTCTGGTCCTCGGGTTAGGGTTCTAAACTGGAAAAAGGCCAAATTTGAAGAAATGAGAAAGGATCTAAAAAGCGTGGATGGGACAGGTTGTTCGCTGGCAAGGATATGATTGATACGTGAGAGGCCTTCAAAGGTGACATTTTGAGAGTGCAGAGTTGAATTTCCCTGTAAGGATTAAAGGAAAAGTGAGTAAGAGTAAGGAAGCTAGGTTCTCGAGGAATATTGGAACACTGATAAAGAAGGAGAGAAGATGTTTTACATGTATAGGAAACAGGGAGTAAATAAGGTGCTTGAGTAATATAAACAAGTGAAAAAGTACTTAACAAAGAAATCGGGAGGGCTAGAGGAAGACGGGGTTGCTTTGACAGTCAAGGTGAAGGGTAATCCGAAGAATTTCCGCAGGTTTATTAAGAGCAAGAGGAGAGTAAGGGATAAAATTGGTCCTAATGAAGATCAGAGTGGTCGGCTATGTATGAAACCAGACGAAATAGGGGAGATTTTATTTTATTTTATTTTATTCTTTTTGTGTGTCGTTATGTACTAAGGAAACTGGCATGGAGTCAATAGAAATCGGGCAAACAACAAATGAGGCCACGGAACCAATACAAATTCAAGAGGAAGAGGTGCTTGCAATCTTGAGGTATATGTCCCCAGAGCCTGACAGGGTATTCCCTTGGACCTTAAATGAGACTAGTGTTGTAATTGCAGGGGCCCTGTCAGATATATTTAAAATGTCGTTATCGACAGGTGAAGTGCCGGAGGATTGGAGGATAGCTCATGCTGTTCCCTAGTTTAATCAAGGCTCAGAAAGTAATCCCGGAAATTATAGGCTGTTAGTTTTGACATCATTAGGAGATAAATTATTGGAAAGAGGTCTAAGAGACAGGATCTACAAGTATTTGGATAGACAGGGACTTATTAGGGAGAGTCAACATGGGGTTGTGCGTGGAACGTCATGTTTAACAAATCTATTAGAGTTTTTCGAGGAGGTTACCAGGAGGGTGGGTGTAGGAAACGCAGTGGATGTTGTCTATAGGGATTTCAGTAAGGCCTTTGACAAGGTCCCGCATGGGACGTTAGTCAGGAAGAGTCAGTCGCTAGCTATACATGCAGAGGCAGTAAAATGGATTAGACGTTGCTTCAATGAGAGAAACCAGAGGGTGGTAGTGGAGGATTGCTTCTCTGAGTGGAGGCCTGTGACTGGTGGTGTGCCACAGGGATCAGTGCTGGGTCCATTTCTATTTGTCATCTGTATCAATGGCTGGATGATAATGTGATATGTTGGATCAGCAAATTTGCTGATCATACCAAGTGTGGAGGAGTAGTGGACAGTGACGAAGCTTTTCAAAGCTTGCAGAGGGATTTTGACCAGCTGGAAAATGGGCTGAAAAATGGCAAATGGAGGTTAACACAGATAAGTGTGAGGTATTACACTTTGGAAGGACACACCAAGGTAGAAGATAGAAGGTAAATGGTTGGGCACTGAGGAGTGCGGTGGAACAGAGGGGTCTGAGAACGCAGATGCAAAATTCTCTAAAAGGGGCGTCACAGGCAGATCGTGTCGTAAAGACAGCTTCTGGAACATCGTGTTATAAATCAAAGTATTGACAGAGGATTGGAATGCTATGGAGCGGTTGTACAAGACATTGGTGAGGCCGAATTTGGAGTATTGTTTGCTGTTTTGCTCACCTAATTACAGAAAGGATATTAACATGGTTCCAATATGCAGAGAAGGTTTACAAGGATGTTGCGGGGACTTGAGAAACTCAGTCACAGAGAGAGGTTGTAAAGGGCAGAACTTGATTTCCTGGAGCGTAGAAGAATGAGGGGGTATTTGATAGAGGTGCATACAATTGTGGTGTATATATATCCATGTATCTTAATTATGACGGGTTATGATGGGTAGAGGTTGGGTGAATGCAAACATGCCTTTTTTTCTACAGAGGCAAGGGGAGATAAAAAAACACAAATAAAATAGAGAAGACATGAGTTAAGGGTGAAGGGGGGAAATTTCAAAGAGAATATTAGGGGTCGGTGGCTTCTTCACTCATA
The DNA here is from genome assembly GCF_030028105.1 of Mobula birostris. NCBI lineage: Eukaryota > Metazoa > Chordata > Chondrichthyes > Myliobatiformes > Myliobatidae > Mobula > Mobula birostris. Next base: position 103,932,871 of record NC_092382.1, read on the forward strand.
GAGAGGTAGGAGTGCGGAATGAGCAGCCAGATAAAGTGGTAAATGCCGGCTCATATTTAACATTGAAGCAAATCTTGCACAGGTACAATGATGAGGGGTGAGGTGTATTGAGGGATATGGTCCAGGCGCAGGTTAGTGGGACCACACCAAAAATGATTTGGCACAGCCAAGAAGAGCCAGAAGACCTGTTTCTGTGCTGTAATGTTTTTATGGTTTCTACAAGCTGTGATTCTTCCCAAAGGTTGTGTTACTAAGTACTGACATGCAGGGTGTCCATATTTTTTCTTCATGCCTTTTCATTGTTTGCTATTTTGGAACGTAAAAGATGGAAATAAAAAAGTTCTCTTGCCTAAAATATTAAAGAAAACTGTCATCTTTAACTTTATGTTTTTTGGAAATCAGTTCATCTTTTACTCGCTTAGCTATTCACAGTAAAAGAAATTTTGATCAGGGAATCCCAAATGTTTGCATGCCACTGCAGTGTGAAACTCCCTCCGCACCATGCCGCCACACGCTCCCGGGGACAGACACTGTGTGAAGCTCCCTCCACACGTCCCATCCCCCACTCCCGGGGTCGGGCACAGAGTGAAATTCCCTCCACACCATTCCATCAAACCCTCCCGTGGTCAGCCAGAAAATGAAGCTTCCTCTGAATAGTCCACTGTCGCATCACACGCTCTTGCGGACAAACACAGAGTGAAGCTCCATCAACACCGTCCCATCACACACCCAGGAACAGACACAGAATGAAAATACCTCAGCAAAGCTCATCACACACACGGGAACAGACAGGGAATGAAACTCCCCTCAGCACCGTTCCATCACGGTCTCACAGAGTCAGGCATCGCGTGATGCTTCTTTCACACCGTCCCGTCACCGAATACAGATTTCAAAAACCCAGCAAAGATCCCTGTACAAAATCCTGGGGTCAGACATAGAATGAAGCTCCCTCCACGCCGTCCCATCACACATTCCCGGGGTCAAACACAGAGTGACGTTTTCTCCACACCCTTCTACCATAAAACAGAAGGATGAGGCACAGAGTTAAGCTAGCCTCACAGTGTCCATTCGCACACCGCAGGGAAGTGGTACGGTGTAGCTCCTTCAGCACCATCCGACTACCGACAGCCGAAGAAAGACATGAAGAAAGCTCTTGCCCACTCTCCCAGAACACACGCAAGGGTCAGAAATGGTGTAAGGCTCCTTCACCAGCGTCTCATCACACTTTCCCCGAATCAGACACAGAGTGAAGCTCCCTCGACACCGTGCTGAAGGCGAGCTACACTCCAAGTGAGGTAAGGCAGGGTAAGTTCCTTTAAAAGTAGAACGGTATGCAGCGGTATTTTATTTGGAGCAAGGAAGGCGGCGAGGCTGTAGCGTATTGGGTAGGTCATGACAGCTCAGATCGGCCCCATGGTTTGTTCATCTGCATGTGCGAAATCAGGCACTTCCCCTATCCCTGACGACTATGTGTGCAGGAAATGTGTCCAGCTGCGGATTCTGGCAGACCGCATTGAGCGACTGGAGCTGCGATTAGATTTATACTGGAGCATCCGCGTTGCTGAGAAAGTCGTGAATAGCACGTTCAATGAGTTGGCCACACCGCAGGTAAAGGCTACACAGGCAGAAAGGGAATGGGTGGCCGCTAGACAGCGTAGCAGTAGGCAGGTAGTGCAGGAGTTCCCTGAGGTCATCTCCCTCCTAAACAAATATACTGTTTTGGATACTGTTGGGAGAGATGTCTCATCAGGGGGAGTTAGCAGCAGCCGAGTTCATGGCACCATGGGTGGGTCTGCTGCACAGGAGGTGAAGGAAAATGAGTGGGAGAGCTATAGTTATAGGGGACTCGATTGTAAGGGGAATAGATAGGCGTTTCTGCGGGAGCAAACGAGACTCCAGGAGGGTATGTTGCCTCCCTGGTGCAGGGGTCAAGGATGTCTCTCAGTGGCTGCAGGACATTTTGGAGTGGGAGGGTGAACAGCCAGTGGTGGTGGTGCACATAAGTACCAAGGAAAGAGGTAAAATAACGGGATGAAGTCCTAGAAGGTGAATTTAGGGAGTTAGGAGATAAATTAAAAAGCAGGACCACGAGGGTAATAATCTCTGGATTAGCAGCAGTGCCACGTGACACTCAGAGTAGAAATAGCAGGATATATCAGATAAATACGTGGGTTGAAAATCGTGCAACGGGGAGGGATTCAATTTTCTGGGGCATTTGAACCTGTTCTAGAGGAGTTGACACGGGTACAAACAGGACGGTCTGCACCTGGGCTAGACTGGAAACAATGTCCTAAGGAGAGCGTTCGCTACTGTTGTTAAGAAGGATTTAAACTAATGTGGCAGGGGAATGGGAACAAGTGCAGAGAGACAGAGGGGTGTAAAATGAGGGTAGAGCAAAAAGTAGTAAGGTGAAACGCAAAAGTGGCAGGCCGGCAAATTCAGGGTAAAAATCAAAAAGGACCACTTTTCAACATAATTGTATAGGGGCTAAGAGTGTTGTAAAAGCAAGCCTGAAGGCTTTGTGTGTCAATGCAAGGAACATTCGTAACACGGTGGGTGAATTGAATGTGCACATAGTTATTAATGAATATGCTGTAGTTGGGATCACAGAGACATGGCTCCTGTGTGACCAAGGATGGGAGCTCAACATTCAGGGATATTCAATATTCAAGAGGGATAGACATGACAATTAATGAGGTCGGGTAGCATTGCTGGTTAGAGAGGAGATTAACGCAATAGAAAGGAAGGACATAAGCCGGGAGGATGTGGAATCGATACGGGTAAAGCTGCATAACACTAAGGGACAGAGAACGCTGGTGGGAGTTGTGTACAGGCCACCTAACTGTAGTAATGAGGTTAGAGATGGCATTAAACAGAAAATTAGAAATGCGTGCAATAAAGGAACAGCAGTTATAATGGGTGACTTGAATCTACATATAGATTGGGTGAACCAAATTGGTTAGTGTGCTGACGAAGAGGATTTCTTGGAATGTATGCCCGATGGTTTTCTGAATCAACATGTCCAGGAACCAACTAGAGAGCAGATCATTCTAGACCGGGTACTGAGTAATGAGGAAGGGTTAGGTAGCAATCTTGTACTGCTAGGCCCATGCGTAAGGGTGATCATAATATAGTGGATTTCTTCATGAAGATGGAGAGTGACATATTTAATTCAGAAACAAAGGTTCTGAAATTAAGGGTAACTTTGAAGGTATGAAAAGTGAATTAGCGAAGATAGACTGGCAAATGATAATTAAAGGGGTGACGGAGGATATCCAACGGCAAGCATTCAAAGATCGCATGGAGGAACTACAACATTTGTTCATCCCAGTTTGGCACAAGAATAAACCAGGGAAGGTAGTGCACCTCTGGCTGACAGGGAAAATTAGGGATGGTATCAATTCCAAAGAAGAAACATACAAATTAGCCAGAAAAAAGCGGCACACCTGAGGACTGGGAGAAATTCAGAGTCCGGCAGAGGTGGACAAATGACTTAATTAGGAAAGGCAAAAAAAGCTGATGAGAGAAAGATTGCAGGGAACCTAATAACTGACTGCAAAAGCTTTTATAGATATGTAAAAAGAAAAAAAAATGGATAAGACAAATGCAGTTCTTAGAGTCAGAAACTGGTGAATTGATCATGCGGAACAAGGACATGGCAGACCAATTGAATAACTACTTTGGTTCTGTCTTCACTAAGGAGGACATAAATAATCTTCTGGAAATATTAGTGGACCGAGGGTTCAGTGAGATGGAGGAACTGAGGGAAAATACATGTTAGTAGGGAAGTGGTGTTGGATAAATTGAAGGGATTAAAGGCAGATAAATCCCCAGGGCGAGATGGTCTGCATTCCAGAGTGCACAAAGAAGTAGCCCAAGAAATAGTGGATGCATTCGTGATAATTCTTCAAAACTCTTTAGATTCTGGATCAGTTCTTGAGGATTGGAGGGTGGCTAACTTAACCCCGCTTAAAAAAAAAGAGTGAGAGAGAAACCGGGGTATAATAGACCGGTTAGCCTGACATCGGTGGTGGGGAAACTGCTAGAGTCAGTTATCAAAGATGTGATAACAGCACATTTGGAAAGCGGTGAAATCATCCGAAAAAGTCAGCATGGATTTGTGAAAGGAAAATCATGTCTGACGAATCGCATAGAATTTTTTGAGGATATAACTAGTAGAGTGGATAGGGGAGAACCAGTGGATGTGGTATATTTGGGTTTTCAAAAGGCTTTTGACAAGGTCCCACACAGGAGATGAGTGTGCAAACTTAATGAACACGTTATTGGGGGTATGGTATTGATGTGGATAGAGAATTGGTTGGCAGACAGGAAGCAAAGAGTGGGAATAAACGGGACCTTTTCAGAATGGCAGGCAGTGACTAATGGGGTACCGCAAGGCTCAGTGCTGGGACCCCAGTTGTTTACAATATATATTAATGACTTAGTCGAGGGAATTAAATGCAGCATCTCCAAGTTTGGGGATGACACGAAGCTGGGTGGCAGTGTTAGCTGTGAGGAGGATGCTAAGAGGATGCACGGTGACTTGGATTGTTTGGGTGAGTGGGCAAATTCAGGGCAGATGCAAATTGATGTGGATAAATGTGAGGTTATCCAGTTTGGTGGCAAGAACAGGAAAACCAATTATTATCTGAATGGTGGCAGATTAGGATAACGGGAGGTGCAACGAGAGCCCAGTGTTATTGTACACCAGTCATTGAAAGTGGGCATGCAGGTACAGCAGGCAGTGAAAAGGCAAACGGTTTGCTGGACTCACATCAAGAGGATTCGAGTACAGGAGCAGGGTGTTTCTACTGCAGTTGTATAAGGCCTTGGTGAGACCACCCCTGGAGTATTGTGTGCAGTTTTGGTCTCCTAATCTGAGGAAACAGAACCTTGCCATGGAGGGTGTACAAAGAAGGTTCACCAGATTGATTCGTGGGATGGCAGGACTTTCATATGATGAAAGACCGGATCGACTAGGCTTATAGTCGCTGGAATTTAGAAGATTGAAGGGGGACCTTATTGAAACATGCAAAATTCAGAAGAGATTGGACAGGCTAGATGCAGGAAGATTGTTCCAGATGTCGGGGAAGTCAAAATGAGGGGTCACAGTTTAAGGATAAAGGTGAACCCTTTTAGGACAGAGATCAGGAAAAACTACTTCACACAGAGAGTGGTGAATCTGTGGAATTATCCCTCACAGGAAACAGTTAAGGCCAGTTCATTGGCTATGTTTAAGAGGGAGTTAGATGTGGCCCTTGTGGCTAAGGGATTAGGGGGTATGGAGGGAAGGCTGCTACAGGGTTCTGAGTTGGATGATCAGTCATGATCATACTGAATGGCGGTGCAGGCTCGAAGGGCCGAATGGCCTAATCCTGCACCTATTTTCTATGTTTCTATGTTTCTGTCTCCACGGACACATCACACACTCCAGGTGCCCGATGTGGAATGAAGCTCCCGTCCACACTGTCTCATCAGACACTCTTGGGGACAGACACATAGTGACGCTCCCTCCATACCGCCCCTCACACACACCTTAGTTCGGAGAACACAATTTATTTCCCTCCACAAAGTCGAGTCAGACACAGTGTGAATCTCTCTCTCCATGGCACCGTCACACACTGTAGCGGTCAGACAGGGAAAGAAACTCCCTGAGCACACACGAAAAATTTCAGATTGAGAATGATTCTCCCCTCTACAGCTTCTCAACACACCACAGAGCAAAGTGTCAGACACAGAGTGAATCTCCCCCTTATACGGTCCCGTCACACACTCCCGGATTCAGACACAGAATGAAGCTCCCGCCACACCGTCCCATCACACAATCTCGGAGTCAGAGATAGAGTGACTCTCCCTCCACAGTGTTCCGTCACACACTCCCGGGAGTCAGACACTGAGTGAATCTCCCTATATACCATCTCTTCACACACTCCCTATATTAAGCACAGAGTGACGTTTCCGTTCACTGTGCCTGCCCCGTCATGAGGAGCGTGTTAAAGAGGGGGATGATGCCTCATCTCTTCTGCTGATCAACAATTCACAGATTTGAGCTTTGGTTTCGTTGACAGATCTGTATTTCGTTTCCATGTCAGTGAACTGGTGACGGAGATCAGTGTGCGTTCGGCTAAGATCGATCAGATCAGAGTTGAGCGTAGATAGATTCTTTAGACAGGTTCTCTGGGAGAGATTCAGGTGGGAAATTAATTCACGATAGTTTCGGTCGGAGGTGATCATAGACTGACGAATCTGTGATACTGAGAGAGAAGGTGAAAGATATTTAGCGTTTACAGTGACACGTGAGTCAGCGTCACGCTACCGAATGGGTCACAGAGAGTGATGTGTCAGTGTCACGGTGAAGGGTGTCACAGTGATGGATGTGCTGGTGGTACAGTGAGAGGCGTTAGCGCCACCTTGCGGTTCGTGTCTGTGCCGCGCTGAGCGGTAAATAAATTTCCCGGTGAAGGTGTTATTGTTACAACGGGGTCCGCATCAGTATCGTACGGGGCATGTTCGTGTTGCTGTGAGGTACGAGCCTGTGTCACTGTGATAGGTGTTTTTGTGCCCCGGCGAGAGTTGTGCCGGGTTACCGTGTCTCGATGTCACTGCGAGGGAAATGTCAGAGTGAGCGACCTGGTGTTGTCACGCTGGGTGGAGTATCTGTGTCATGGTGTTGGGTCTGCCGATCTCACAGAGAGGGGTGTGTCTGTGTCAACCTTAGAGACATGTCATGGCCACGATCGGTGTGACAGTGTCTCGCTGAGGTGTGTCGATGTCACCGAGACTACTAGGTCGGGGACGCTGTGAAATTAAGTGTCGGTATCACGGTGAGTGGTTTGCCTGTGTCACGGTGAGGTGCCTCAGTGAGCGGTGCGTCGGAGTTATTTTGAGGGCCGATACCGTATCGGTCATGGGTGTTGCAGTTGGTGTGAGTCTTTGTCACGATACCGAGCTGGACGGATCTCGTTGAGGAGCGTGTAGGTGTCTTGGTGTACGGTGCCTAACTATCACGGTGAAGGACGTGTCGGTCTCACTGTGAGGTGAGTTTCGGTGTCGCCTAAGGGGAGTGTAACAGTTACACTGTCAGGGTCAGGTCGATGTTCCCAGTAAGGGGACCATGTCTGTGTCACGATGTGGCTCGTGTCCCTGTCTCGGTTAGGAGTGCAACTGTGTCGAATTGAAGTTCGCGTCCGTGCGACGGTGACAGGATTGTCTGGATGAGTCCTGAATGTGTTACGGTAAAGGTCGTGTCTTTGTCACGGTTAGCGGTGTGTCTGTGTTATGGTCAGGAGTTATTGTGTTGTTACGGTAAGGGGCGTGTCTGCGTCACTGTAGTGTTTTACAATAACAATTTGTTCCACTCTCTTTATTTGCGGTCTGACTCCACCCGGACCCCGTTCGGCTCACCGTGGATCGAAAGCCCGGCCACAATCACGGCAAGGATGCACGTAATGATGCAGAGTAGGTAGATCTTACGGTACGGTCTATTTCCGATGTACTCTTTCGGCTCCTGTTCGTGCGCACCTGTGGAGAGAGCACAAGACCATAAGATATAGGAGCAGAAGTATGCTATTCGGCCTATTAAGTTTGCCTTTTCCTCATAACGTTTGAAGTTCGTTTCTCAGACAGAAAGCCCGTCACTAACGGTGTTCACCGGGGTCAAGGGTGGGACCAGTGATCTTTATCAATTATATCGACGATTTGCGGTAGATTATATTGGTCGCGGTTGGTAAGCCTGCACACAACACTAACGTCGGTGACGAGGTAAACAGTGAAGACAGTTACCGCTTACGCTGGGATTTCGATTACCTGGGGAAGGGGGCAGAGCAGTTGCAAATGTGATTTATTTTTCATAAGTGCGAGCTATCGTATTTCAGAAAGGAAAACAAGGGTACAACGTTCACAGTGTTCGGGAGAAACCCTGGCGTGTGTTGAATAACAGTGGGACCAAGGACCCCACGTCCAACGTTCCCAGAGAGTGAAGTTACCGGTAGAGGGGTCGGTGAAGGTGTCTGACGCCCCGGCCTTCATCAATCAGGGCACGGAGTACAGGATTAAGGGGTCACGTTGCAGTTGTACAAGACGTCGGTGAGGCCGCCCTTGCAGTACGGTGTTTAGTTTTGGTCGCCCTGCTATAGGAAATATATCAATGAGCTCCCTGGCCTTTAATATTATCTTGGAAAAGAATAGAAGCAGAACGGACAGGAAAACATGTAATTGGGGATGGGCAAATTAGTAGTCCATAAGGCTAGAACTCGCGGATGTGAATTGGGATGATGTTTTTGCAGGGAATGGTACCATGGTAGGATGTTTAGGAATACCTTGCAAAATGTTAGGGATAATTTTGTCCCGGTGAGGAAGATAAAGAATGGTAAGGTGAAGGAACCATGGGTGACAAGTGAGATGGAGAATCTAGTTAGGTGGAAGAAGGCAACATACTTGAGGTTTAGGAAGCAAGGCTCAGATGGTTCTATTGAGGAATAGAGGTTAGCAAGAAAGGAGATTAATAAATGATTCTCCACCTCATTTCCAGCTTTCACGACACCATTTCTTTTCATAACTGTACTCACGGGTGCCATCCTATCAAGCAAGTATTTCATTTTAATTTGAATATTCTGCAAACTTTCTGGGTAACGTCATAAACCTTATTAAATCTTTTCCAGAATTTTAGAACATAATCTAACACGTTGACACACACTTTCGTGTTAGACCATTGCCCCCTGCGCAAGGTCAAAGGTCTTTTGGGCCTACGGCCGAAAATGAAATCAAATGGATTGAACCCCAGGATACTTGAATTAATATTCTAACAGTAAATAAGAGTACGGGAGCCCCCTTATCCCAGTTTTCTTTTTACTCCAATTTTTCACACAATATGTTTTAATCATAGTCTTAAGCGTGGAGCTGTACTGTTCCAAGTCTCCCGCGGACTCTGTGTGATATGCAGATGACCCAGTGTGCTTAGCTCCCAGTTCTGCAAACATCCCCAGGAATGTTCTCGAAGTGAAGTTACTATGCTGCTCAAATTCAATTCCTTTGGACAGACCTACCAGTGTGAAAACCTTACAGAGTGCTTTTACCACAGTCTAGGCCTTCATGTTTGCGAGAGGCACGGCTTCAGGGAATCTAGACACAGCACACATAACAGTTAGCACTTGCTGATGGCCAGATGCAGTCGTTGACAATGGGTCAACACACTCCACCACGTCCCCAGAAAAAGGTTCAATAAATGTAGGTTTTAGGTATCGGTTTAAGTGTTGTTATTTGAATAACGTGACTATGTTTCCCCCGACCTGGCAGGTATAGAAAGTCCTGGAAAAACACAGCACACTTTCTTAAATTAGGCCAGTTGAATTCCTACATAATCCTGTTTACTGTCTTTCTCACTCCAAAATGTCCACCTGAAGGCATACGATGGGCGAGCTTTAAAATTTCAGCCCTGTAAACCTTTGGAACTACTACCCGATGCACAATAGCCCAATCCTCACTTGCTGGTCCCCACTTCCTCATTAACGCCCCATCTTTGAGGCAATATTCCACTGAATCTCTCTGAACCTTCTGTTCTGTGAGAGCTGTCTCCTTTAAAACTACCATTTCAAAATCTTTATTCTGTTCCTCCATAAATTCCTTCCTCGATTAGGACAAGCCTTTCTCATCAGCCTTACTCTCATCAGCTTTACTACCCTCTAAGTCCCGCTGGAATGCGGAAGGTAGAAAAGTCTGTGACACATCATCGTACTTTACACCCCTGGTGTTGCTATCATGGGCCTCAGCAGACTTTCTAAACATGCTTTGAGTTACCACACGGGCAGGGTAAACATCAGTCCCTCTGTCTGGATCATTAGCAGCAGCTTGATCATTAGTTGAACTGTTAAATCAACCTTGTCTTGGAGAGCTGTCAACTTCCCCCCACTCTTTACTAAACTTTGCACGATCAGCAGACTTATAACTACGATGTTTATGTTATGGAAGAGAGCAAATAATCCATCTATCTTATTCCTACGACTTTTCTTCATACCTGTCTCCATAGCAACATCTACCGATTGTTCCTCCTCGTCACAAAAACACTTCAAAATGTGTCTTTCCACACCCCAAACTTGAACAACATCATAACCTTGAAGGTGTTTACCTCCAAAGGTCAAAACAAAATTCGTCAGAGTGGCACATACTTCCTCAGCAGGCCTTTGTCCTGCAAACAGGGTCAAAGTTCGCAAAACCAATCCAAACCTCAGAAGTGCTTCATTCAAAAGTCCAGGAACAAAACTTTTACCAATATTTTCAGTAACATTGACTTCACCAATTTTTATCTCATTACTATGTTTTGTCATTACTATGTCAATTGTCGATTTCGGAGGCATTCAAAGTACGTAGGATCGCACTGTTTTTTTTTTCTATATTATTTGTGCTTTGTGTCGTGTGCGTCTCTTGGTATTGTGTTTTGCAGCTTGGTCCTGGGTGTATTCATGGTTATGCATGTATGACGAAATTACAATTAAACATAAACTGAATTGAATGAAACCGTCTCGTCCTGTAGATGTAGAGGTCGCTCCTTCCAGTGCGGAGAGCCCAATGATCACGTATCTGAAGCCTTCGTTCCGATACCAACTCTTTAGCCTCATGTTAATTTGATTTTCTTTCTAGTTCTGCAACACCTGCACATGCACAACTTTACAGAACTGCCTCCCCTCTTCCTACCGATATTACTGGTACCAATAACGACCACTTACCAGCGAGTATTCTCGTTGTCGTTTACAGAACCACTTTTCTGTTCTGCAACAAAGAAAACCCTATCGCTACAGCTTGTCACCTTTCCATCATCTCACCCCCTATTCCCTACTGAGCGACAGAACCATACTCAGTGCCAGAGACAACAATCCCCAGCACTCAGCCGTTCTAATAGTCTTGAACTGTGTGCCGGACTCGGCGATTATGCGTGTGTTTGTGTTCCGATGATGTGCAGGAAGAGGAGAGAATTGAAAAACGGCAGGATGGTGTTGATGGGAGCAGGGACGTAGCGGTGAGACAGCAATCACTGGGAGGATGTTGTATCGAAACAATGAGCTACCTGTCCACACCGATCAGTGAAGAGGCACAGAACCGAGAGATCGATATGCGGAGCTGGGGTCGGGTAGGGTGGGGGTGTTTGACGTCACCTGCCCCACTTCCTTCCACAATCGTACGTACACAGAGAGGGAGGAGTGTGGAAGACGGAGAGGGTTGATGGACCCGTGTATGGCTGTAGGAATGCAGTGGGTCAGGGAGACGGGGAAAATACGTTTGGGAAGGACACAGATACGTAGACAACGAGGGGTGTAGGGGACGAATCGCTGATGGAGGACCGGTTTTATAGAAGAGGAATTTGGTGACGGAAACGGGGCGGGGGTTTAGGGGATGACGTAGCTGCCGGTGACGAGGTTGGCCGCTGGGGGAAGGATGATTGACGACCAAGGGGAGTTGTCGGGATGAAGAGGCCGATGGAGACAGGAAGGGTGCAGTGACTCCTGGTGATGACAGGGGACTGGCGGAGTGGAGAAGAGCGAGGGTGTCATGGAGACGGGCAAGGGTGAGGGGAAGGGATAGGTTGACTAGACCGGGGAGTTGTGAAGAGAGAGATGGATTTATAGGGCGAGTGTAGGGGATGAAGCAGTGTCTGACATGGTAGCGGTGCAGAGGAGGGAGCGAGACACGGAGATGGGGAAAATTTTACGGCAGGGATGGGGTGTCGTAAACGTTTAAGGTGCGGCGAGGGAGGAGATGGCGGAGACGTGGAGGGTGCAGCTGCTTTTGTACGCTAGTTGGGATTTCACCTTGCATTTGAACAAGATGTCGGAGAGGGGCATATTGTTCCGCCCTGCTCGCCTACTTCTCTTTTTTTGACCTCTGTCTTGAGGCTGAATTTTCCTTCAGGCGGGTGAACCCTCCGCGAGGCATCGGGTTCCGATGGTGTACCCGGTAGGGCACTGAAAGCTTTGTTGACCAACAGGCTGGATTGTCCAAAGAGTCAGTAGTGAGGAAGGCGGCCACCCATCACAGAGGCCACTCACCCCAGGACAAGCTCCCCGTTCATTTCTACCAACGGGGAAGAGGCACAGGAGTCTGAGAACTCAAAGATTCAGGAACACCTCCTTCTCCTCCGCCATCATATTCTTGTATGAATGAGCACCAACTCGACGTTTTAGCGTTATGTGTTATCATTGCGCATTTTACATATTTGCTCCCCACTGTTCGCTCAAAAGTTCAAATCTCAGGTGGTAGAAGTCACAGCTTACAAAGCAGACGCTGATTCAGTGGAAAACACGAGGGACTGAGTTCTGGTGCGAGAGAAAGCGAATACATGCACTCTATTTACCCGGGGCTGGCGTCTAGAGAAGACTGAGTTGAGAGTAGCTGAAAGGAGAAGAGGTAGTGGGAGTGGGGGTAGATACATGAACGGGTGGGTTGGGGAGAGAGGGGTGGAGAGGGATAAGGGAAACGGGGGACAGAGATTGTGAAGAGAAGGGAGAAGAGCTGGGGAGAAAGGAGGCAAGAGAGTGAGGAGAAGGAAAATGGGGATGCAGTAGATGATGTGGGAGGGGATCAGGATGAGAGAGAGCGAGTGTTCAGATGAAACAACGGTAAAGAGAAGGCGGAATAGAGAGTAAGAGTGGGATAGAAAGAAATAAGAGAATAGCGTGGAGCGAGGGACAGAGGGGATGCAGTACTGAGAGTTGGGAAGAGAGATGGGGGAAAAAGTGGGTGTTGTCATTTGATTGAAGTCGGCCCCTTGGTCTGTGGTCAGAGATCCTGCATCTTTTCAAAAATATCCGAGTACAAAGGTGCAGGCTTCTCACAGATGAAACGGTGCTGATCGTTACTGCGGCTCTGAGGCTATCCGGATTTACATTCACTGCATTCGAACTTCCCAGCGTTCATTTTGTACAGGACATCAGAGGCCACTTTCCTGTCAATGAGGGGTAAGCAACTTCATAAGGGACAACCCTGTGTCAGTCCCCAAAATCACTGACACGCTCCCTTACCATTGACCTGTGGCAGGCCCCAAAACCTCCCACTGGCCCAACGTCCCAGCACAGTCCTGTGTCAGTCTCCGGAAAACTCTCACTGACACATTCTCTCCTTGCAGCCCACAACGCCCCAGCACAGTCCTGTGTCAGTCTCCAGAATACTCCCACTGACCCAATTTCTCCTTGCATCCCTGCATCAGTCCCCAAATTAATCCCTTGTACCACCCTCTTCGCACCGACCAGTGTCAGATAGTAGAATAATCACAGTACCCCACTTTCTTTCAGAAAGGTCAGACAGGGAAAGAAACTCCCTGAGCACACACGAAAAATTTCAGATTGAGAATGATTCTCCCCTCTACAGCTTCTCAACACACCACAGAGCAAAGTGTCAGACACAGAGTGAATCTCCCCCTTATACGGTCCCGTCACACACTCCCGGATTCAGACACAGAATGAAGCTCCCGCCACACCGTCCCATCACACAATCTCGGAGTCAGAGATAGAGTGACTCTCCCTCCACAGTGTTCCGTCACACACTCCCGGGAGTCAGACACTGAGTGAATCTCCCTATATACCATCTCTTCACACACTCCCTATATTAAGCACAGAGTGACGTTTCCGTTCACTGTGCCTGCCCCGTCATGAGGAGCGTGTTAAAGAGGGGGATGATGCCTCATCTCTTCTGCTGATCAACAATTCACAGATTTGAGCTTTGGTTTCGTTGACAGATCTGTATTTCGTTTCCATGTCAGTGAACTGGTGACGGAGATCAGTGTGCGTTCGGCTAAGATCGATCAGATCAGAGTTGAGCGTAGATAGATTCTTTAGACAGGTTCTCTGGGAGAGATTCAGGTGGGAAATTAATTCACGATAGTTTCGGTCGGAGGTGATCATAGACTGACGAATCTGTGATACTGAGAGAGAAGGTGAAAGATATTTAGCGTTTACAGTGACACGTGAGTCAGCGTCACGCTACCGAATGGGTCACAGAGAGTGATGTGTCAGTGTCACGGTGAAGGGTGTCACAGTGATGGATGTGCTGGTGGTACAGTGAGAGGCGTTAGCGCCACCTTGCGGTTCGTGTCTGTGCCGCGCTGAGCGGTAAATAAATTTCCCGGTGAAGGTGTTATTGTTACAACGGGGTCCGCATCAGTATCGTACGGGGCATGTTCGTGTTGCTGTGAGGTACGAGCCTGTGTCACTGTGATAGGTGTTTTTGTGCCCCGGCGAGAGTTGTGCCGGGTTACCGTGTCTCGATGTCACTGCGAGGGAAATGTCAGAGTGAGCGACCTGGTGTTGTCACGCTGGGTGGAGTATCTGTGTCATGGTGTTGGGTCTGCCGATCTCACAGAGAGGGGTGTGTCTGTGTCAACCTTAGAGACATGTCATGGCCACGATCGGTGTGACAGTGTCTCGCTGAGGTGTGTCGATGTCACCGAGACTACTAGGTCGGGGACGCTGTGAAATTAAGTGTCGGTATCACGGTGAGTGGTTTGCCTGTGTCACGGTGAGGTGCCTCAGTGAGCGGTGCGTCGGAGTTATTTTGAGGGCCGATACCGTATCGGTCATGGGTGTTGCAGTTGGTGTGAGTCTTTGTCACGATACCGAGCTGGACGGATCTCGTTGAGGAGCGTGTAGGTGTCTTGGTGTACGGTGCCTAACTATCACGGTGAAGGACGTGTCGGTCTCACTGTGAGGTGAGTTTCGGTGTCGCCTAAGGGGAGTGTAACAGTTACACTGTCAGGGTCAGGTCGATGTTCCCAGTAAGGGGACCATGTCTGTGTCACGATGTGGCTCGTGTCCCTGTCTCGGTTAGGAGTGCAACTGTGTCGAATTGAAGTTCGCGTCCGTGCGACGGTGACAGGATTGTCTGGATGAGTCCTGAATGTGTTACGGTAAAGGTCGTGTCTTTGTCACGGTTAGCGGTGTGTCTGTGTTATGGTCAGGAGTTATTGTGTTGTTACGGTAAGGGGCGTGTCTGCGTCACTGTAGTGTTTTACAATAACAATTTGTTCCACTCTCTTTATTTGCGGTCTGACTCCACCCGGACCCCGTTCGGCTCACCGTGGATCGAAAGCCCGGCCACAATCACGGCAAGGATGCACGTAATGATGCAGAGTAGGTAGATCTTACGGTACGGTCTATTTCCGATGTACTCTTTCGGCTCCTGTTCGTGCGCACCTGTGGAGAGAGCACAAGACCATAAGATATAGGAGCAGAAGTATGCTATTCGGCCTATTAAGTTTGCCTTTTCCTCATAACGTTTGAAGTTCGTTTCTCAGACAGAAAGCCCGTCACTAACGGTGTTCACCGGGGTCAAGGGTGGGACCAGTGATCTTTATCAATTATATCGACGATTTGCGGTAGATTATATTGGTCGCGGTTGGTAAGCCTGCACACAACACTAACGTCGGTGACGAGGTAAACAGTGAAGACAGTTACCGCTTACGCTGGGATTTCGATTACCTGGGGAAGGGGGCAGAGCAGTTGCAAATGTGATTTATTTTTCATAAGTGCGAGCTATCGTATTTCAGAAAGGAAAACAAGGGTACAACGTTCACAGTGTTCGGGAGAAACCCTGGCGTGTGTTGAATAACAGTGGGACCAAGGACCCCACGTCCAACGTTCCCAGAGAGTGAAGTTACCGGTAGAGGGGTCGGTGAAGGTGTCTGACGCCCCGGCCTTCATCAATCAGGGCACGGAGTACAGGATTAAGGGGTCACGTTGCAGTTGTACAAGACGTCGGTGAGGCCGCCCTTGCAGTACGGTGTTTAGTTTTGGTCGCCCTGCTATAGGAAATATATCAATGAGCTCCCTGGCCTTTAATATTATCTTGGAAAAGAATAGAAGCAGAACGGACAGGAAAACATGTAATTGGGGATGGGCAAATTAGTAGTCCATAAGGCTAGAACTCGCGGATGTGAATTGGGATGATGTTTTTGCAGGGAATGGTACCATGGTAGGATGTTTAGGAATACCTTGCAAAATGTTAGGGATAATTTTGTCCCGGTGAGGAAGATAAAGAATGGTAAGGTGAAGGAACCATGGGTGACAAGTGAGATGGAGAATCTAGTTAGGTGGAAGAAGGCAACATACTTGAGGTTTAGGAAGCAAGGCTCAGATGGTTCTATTGAGGAATAGAGGTTAGCAAGAAAGGAGATTAATAAATGATTCTCCACCTCATTTCCAGCTTTCACGACACCATTTCTTTTCATAACTGTACTCACGGGTGCCATCCTATCAAGCAAGTATTTCATTTTAATTTGAATATTCTGCAAACTTTCTGGGTAACGTCATAAACCTTATTAAATCTTTTCCAGAATTTTAGAACATAATCTAACACGTTGACACACACTTTCGTGTTAGACCATTGCCCCCTGCGCAAGGTCAAAGGTCTTTTGGGCCTACGGCCGAAAATGAAATCAAATGGATTGAACCCCAGGATACTTGAATTAATATTCTAACAGTAAATAAGAGTACGGGAGCCCCCTTATCCCAGTTTTCTTTTTACTCCAATTTTTCACACAATATGTTTTAATCATAGTCTTAAGCGTGGAGCTGTACTGTTCCAAGTCTCCCGCGGACTCTGTGTGATATGCAGATGACCCAGTGTGCTTAGCTCCCAGTTCTGCAAACATCCCCAGGAATGTTCTCGAAGTGAAGTTACTATGCTGCTCAAATTCAATTCCTTTGGACAGACCTACCAGTGTGAAAACCTTACAGAGTGCTTTTACCACAGTCTAGGCCTTCATGTTTGCGAGAGGCACGGCTTCAGGGAATCTAGACACAGCACACATAACAGTTAGCACTTGCTGATGGCCAGATGCAGTCGTTGACAATGGGTCAACACACTCCACCACGTCCCCAGAAAAAGGTTCAATAAATGTAGGTTTTAGGTATCGGTTTAAGTGTTGTTATTTGAATAACGTGACTATGTTTCCCCCGACCTGGCAGGTATAGAAAGTCCTGGAAAAACACAGCACACTTTCTTAAATTAGGCCAGTTGAATTCCTACATAATCCTGTTTACTGTCTTTCTCACTCCAAAATGTCCACCTGAAGGCATACGATGGGCGAGCTTTAAAATTTCAGCCCTGTAAACCTTTGGAACTACTACCCGATGCACAATAGCCCAATCCTCACTTGCTGGTCCCCACTTCCTCATTAACGCCCCATCTTTGAGGCAATATTCCACTGAATCTCTCTGAACCTTCTGTTCTGTGAGAGCTGTCTCCTTTAAAACTACCATTTCAAAATCTTTATTCTGTTCCTCCATAAATTCCTTCCTCGATTAGGACAAGCCTTTCTCATCAGCCTTACTCTCATCAGCTTTACTACCCTCTAAGTCCCGCTGGAATGCGGAAGGTAGAAAAGTCTGTGACACATCATCGTACTTTACACCCCTGGTGTTGCTATCATGGGCCTCAGCAGACTTTCTAAACATGCTTTGAGTTACCACACGGGCAGGGTAAACATCAGTCCCTCTGTCTGGATCATTAGCAGCAGCTTGATCATTAGTTGAACTGTTAAATCAACCTTGTCTTGGAGAGCTGTCAACTTCCCCCCACTCTTTACTAAACTTTGCACGATCAGCAGACTTATAACTACGATGTTTATGTTATGGAAGAGAGCAAATAATCCATCTATCTTATTCCTACGACTTTTCTTCATACCTGTCTCCATAGCAACATCTACCGATTGTTCCTCCTCGTCACAAAAACACTTCAAAATGTGTCTTTCCACACCCCAAACTTGAACAACATCATAACCTTGAAGGTGTTTACCTCCAAAGGTCAAAACAAAATTCGTCAGAGTGGCACATACTTCCTCAGCAGGCCTTTGTCCTGCAAACAGGGTCAAAGTTCGCAAAACCAATCCAAACCTCAGAAGTGCTTCATTCAAAAGTCCAGGAACAAAACTTTTACCAATATTTTCAGTAACATTGACTTCACCAATTTTTATCTCATTACTATGTTTTGTCATTACTATGTCAATTGTCGATTTCGGAGGCATTCAAAGTACGTAGGATCGCACTGTTTTTTTTTTCTATATTATTTGTGCTTTGTGTCGTGTGCGTCTCTTGGTATTGTGTTTTGCAGCTTGGTCCTGGGTGTATTCATGGTTATGCATGTATGACGAAATTACAATTAAACATAAACTGAATTGAATGAAACCGTCTCGTCCTGTAGAGGTCGCTCCTTCCAGTGCGGAGAGCCCAATGATCCACGTATCTGAAGCCTTCGTTCCGATACCAACTCTTTAGCCTCATGTTAATTTGATTTTCTTTCTAGTTCTGCAACACCTGCACATGCACAACTTTACAGAACTGCCTCCCTCTTCCTACCGATATTACTGGTACCAATAACGACCACTTACCAGCGAGTATTCTCGTTGTCGTTTACAGAACCACTTTTCTGTTCCTGCAACAAAGAAAACCCTATCGCTACAGCTTGTCACCTTTCCATCATCTCACCCCCTATTCCCTACTGAGCGACAGAACCATACTCAGTGCCAGAGACAACAATCCCCAGCACTCAGCCGTTCTAATAGTCTTGAACTGTGTGCCGGACTCGGCGATTATGCGTGTGTTTGTGTTCCGATGATGTGCAGGGAAGAGGAGAGAATTGAAAAACGGGCAGGATGGTGTTGATGGGAGCAGGGACGTAGCGGTGAGACAGCAATCACTGGGAGGATGTTGTATCGAAACAAATGAGCGACCTGTCCACACCGATCAGTGAAGAGGCACAGAACCGAGAGATCGATATGCGGAGCTGGGGTCGGGTAGGGTGGGGGTGTTTGACGTCACCTGCCCCACTTCCTTCCCACAATCGTACGTACACAGAGAGGGAGGAGTGTGGAAGACGGAGAGGGTTGATGGACCCGTGTATGGCTGTAGGGAATGCAGTGGGTCAGGGAGACGGGGAAAATACGTTTGGGAAGGACACGATAACGTAGACAACGAGGGGTGTAGGGGACGAATCGCTGATGGAGACCGGTTTTATAGAAGAGGAATTTGGTGACGGAAACGGGGCGGGGTTTAGGGGATGACGTAGCTGCCGGTGACGAGGTTGGCCGCTGGGGGAAGGATGATTGACGACAAGGGGAGTTGTCGGGGATGAAGAGGCCGATGGAGACAGGGAAGGGTGCAGTGACTCCTGGTGATGACAGGGACTGGCGGAGTGGAGAAGAGCGAGGGTGTCATGGAGACGGGCAAGGGTGAGGGGAAGGGATAGGTTGACTAGACCGGGGAGTTGTGAAGAGAGAGATGGATTTATAGGGCGAGTGTAGGGGATGAAGCAGTGTCTGACATGGGTAGCGGTGCAGAGGAGGGAGCGAGACACGGAGATGGGGAAAATTTTACGGCAGGGATGGGGTGTCGTAAAACGTTTAAGGTGCGGCGAGGGAGGAGATGGCGGAGACGTGGAGGGGTGCAGCTGCTTTTGTACGCTAGTTGGGATTTCACCTTGCATTTGAACAAGATGTCGGAGAGGGGCATATTGTTCCGCCCTGCTCGCCTACTTCTCTTTTTTGACCTCTGTCTTGAAGGCTGAATTTTCCTTCAGGCGGGTGAACCCTCGCGAGGCATCGGGTTCCGATGGTGTACCCGGTAGGGCACTGAAAAGCTTTGTTGACCAACAGGCTGGATTGTCCAAAGAGTCAGTAGTGAGGAAGGCGGCACCCATCACAGAGGCCACTCACCCCAGGACAAGCTCCCCGTTCATTTCTACCAACGGGGAAGAGGCACAGGAGTCTGAGAACTCAAAGATTCAGGAACACCTCCTTCTCCTCCGCCATCATATTCTTGTATGAATGAGCACCAACTCGACGTTTTAGCGTTATGTGTTATCATTGCGCATTTTACATATTTGCTCCCCACTGTTCGCTCAAAAGTTCAAATCTCAGGTGGTAGAAGTCACAGCTTACAAAGCAGACGCTGATTCAGTGGAAAACACGAGGGACTGAGTTCTGGTGCGAGAGAAAGCGAATACATGCACTCTATTTACCCGGGGCTGGCGTCTAGAGAAGACTGAGTTGAGAGTAGCTGAAAGGAGAAGAGGTAGTGGGAGTGGGGGTAGATACATGAACGGGTGGGTTGGGGAGAGAGGGGTGGAGAGGGATAAGGGAAACGGGGGACAGAGATTGTGAAGAGAAGGGAGAAGAGCTGGGGAGAAAGGAGGCAAGAGAGTGAGGAGAAGGAAAATGGGGATGCAGTAGATGATGTGGGAGGGGATCAGGATGAGAGAGAGCGAGTGTTCAGATGAAACAACGGTAAAGAGAAGGCGGAATAGAGAGTAAGAGTGGGATAGAAAGAAATAAGAGAATAGCGTGGAGCGAGGGACAGAGGGGATGCAGTACTGAGAGTTGGGAAGAGAGATGGGGGAAAAAGTGGGTGTTGTCATTTGATTGAAGTCGGCCCCTTGGTCTGTGGTCAGAGATCCTGCATCTTTTCAAAAATATCCGAGTACAAAGGTGCAGGCTTCTCACAGATGAAACGGTGCTGATCGTTACTGCGGCTCTGAGGCTATCCGGATTTACATTCACTGCATTCGAACTTCCCAGCGTTCATTTTGTACAGGACATCAGAGGCCACTTTCCTGTCAATGAGGGGTAAGCAACTTCATAAGGGACAACCCTGTGTCAGTCCCCAAAATCACTGACACGCTCCCTTACCATTGACCTGTGGCAGGCCCCAAAACCTCCCACTGGCCCAACGTCCCAGCACAGTCCTGTGTCAGTCTCCGGAAAACTCTCACTGACACATTCTCTCCTTGCAGCCCACAACGCCCCAGCACAGTCCTGTGTCAGTCTCCAGAATACTCCCACTGACCCAATTTCTCCTTGCATCCCTGCATCAGTCCCCAAATTAATCCCTTGTACCACCCTCTTCGCACCGACCAGTGTCAGATAGTAGAATAATCACAGTACCCCACTTTCTTTCCACAGTCCCCTGCCATTCCCCAGAATACCCCCATAGCGCCACTATCTCCCCAAGGCCCCATGTCAGTCGCCAAAATACTCCCACTGTTTCACTGTCTGAACAGGCCTGGTTTATACCCTAAAATACTCACACCCCCCACTCTCACCCCACAGATCACTGTAAATCCCCAATGTACACCTACTACCTCACTCTCTCCGCTCAGTCCCGCGTCGGGCTCCAAAATATTCGCACTTCCCACTCTCACCCCACAGCCTCGTTCCAGTCCCCGAAATAATCCCACTGCCCAGCCATCTCCCTAAAGACCTGTCAGAAACCAAAACACTCCCACTTCCTACCTTCTTTCCCACAGACCTCTGTCAATGCCCAAATTAATCCCCCTGCTAAATTCCCTCTCCGCAAATCTGTTGCAGTCCCCAAATTACTCCCACTGCCTCACTCTGTCCCGTAACCTGTGTCAGTTCCCAAGAGTGCCACACAGCTCCACTCTCTACCCAAGGCCCCGTGTCCGTCCCCAAAATAATCTCACTGTTCAACCTTCTCCCTATAGATATGTGCTATTTAATTTCTCCACTTGATAGCCTACTCTGTATAATGGTGTGGAGCCCAGGGAGATTTGACTGATTTGTTTTCATACTTCAGCAAGATAAATATGAAAAATATAAGAAATATGTAAACGTTGACAGTGAACTGGAGGGTCCCTGGCGAGAGTTGTGGAGCAAAGTGACATGAGGCTACAGGTACAGTACACATATCGCTGAAAGTGGAGGGACGGTTAAACAGGCCGGTGAATGAGGCGTCTGACACGCCGTCCTTCATCAGTCAGGACACTGAGTACAGGAGTGGGGAAGACACGTTGCAGATGAACATGGTGTCGGCGAGGCCGTACTTGGAGCACAGGGTTCAGTTTTGCTCGGCCTGCCGCAGGAAGGGTATCATTTGTTGGCCAGAAAGAACTGCAGTCTGAAAATTGGTGAATTCGAATGAATCAAGGACAGTGGAAGCAGATGGCCTTTGTTCCTGTCATAAAGGAGGAGAGCGGGGCTGCCATTTCATGAAGAGATTGTGTTCTCCATTTTGTGAGTTAGCCGCTTGGTTGATTCGTGTTTTAAAGTGGACACAGTGATGCCACAGGCAATCTGCTGAACGAGGGATCATTTCCAAATTAGACGTCATTTTAGACCATAAGACCATAAGACCACAACGCAAAGTAGCAGTAGTCGGCCATTCGCCTTTTTATCATGAGCTGATCCATTCTCCCATTTAGTCCCACTCTCCCGCTTCTGAAGCCCTGGCTACTCAGATACCTATCAGTCTCTGCCTTAAATACACCCAATGACCTGGCTTCCACTGCCGCCCGTGGCAAAAAAAAATAAAATAAATCTACAGATTCACCACCCTCTGACTGAAAAAAAAATCTTCTCAGTTCAGTTCTCAACGGGCGCCCTTCAATCCTTAAGTCTCTTCAGCATTCTGAGTACGTTCTCTGTCGTAATTGTGACTACGCACACTTCTCTTCCCAGACACCCTTGAGTGTCCGGTATACCGCTGATGTCTTCCTCAGTGAAGACTGATGCAAAATACTCGTTCATTCCTCCGCCATCTCCTTAACTCCAATTAAAACTTCTCCAGCATCATTTTATATCGGTTCTATATCTACCCTTACCTGTCTTTTACTCTTTATATACTTGAAGACAGCTTTTAGTATCCTCTTTGATATTATTGCAAGCTTCCTTACATCCTTTCATCGTTCATCTTTTCCCTCTTAATGAACTTCATAGTTTCCTTTTGTAAGCTTTTAAAAACTTCGCCAGCCTCTGTCTTTACCTATTTTTTGCTTCCTTGTATGTTCTCTCCTTTGCATTAACTTTGGCTTTGACTAATCTTGACAGCCACGTTTGCATCCCTCTTCCATTCGAAAATGTCTTATTTTTTGGAATATATCTGTCTTGCACCTTCCTTACTTCTCGCATAAACTCCAGCCAATTCTGCTCTGCCGTCCTTCCCACTCGTGTCCCTTTCTAATCCCTTTCCCTTTCTGAGGTGTTTTTTGATTGAGTATAACATGCGAAATTGTGAATGTTGGTCTGTCAGTCATGAACTACAGATTGTGATTTGTTGTTAAGAGGACAGTAAATGGAGCAGAGCCAATGAAAATGTGTTAAAGTTCAGGCACGTGACCGCCAGTGAATGACCCTGGAATGAAATGGATGATCTGGTGAAAAATTAATGCAGTATCAGAAAAGACGTTTTAAATGTGTTGCCGGAGGTCACTCTGAAACAGAACAACTAAATTTCAGACATGTGGAAACTCAAAGCGCGGGACCACGAGGAACATGTTGCCAGCAGCAAAAACTCCTTTTTAACTGGTAATAACTTTTCTGTACCGTGACGGTTCATGAAAGTCAGGATTGCTTAGCTGGGGCGGACACAAGTTATTCCGTGAATGATTTCACCTACTTGGTAAATTGGGCAACACGGGTACTTGTCGATAATACAGATCGCCCTGTGTCACCGTGATCATTATTAGGTGAGTCTTGTAAGACTTTGAACAGGAGAGAGTGCAGAGGGACATTTACGAAGATATTAACTGGACTCGAGGGACTGAATTACTGAGAGGAGTCAGGCTAGTTGGGACTTTATTCCTTGCAGCGCAAAGTTGACCTTACTGAGGTGTACAAAACCACGTGGGGCACAGGTGGGGTGAATGAGCACAATCACATTTTCCAGGCTTGGAGAATCGAAGACCAGAGAGCACAAACCAAAAATGAGAGGGGAGAGAGTTACTTGGGCAGGCTAGCGACAGCTTTTTGTTACCCAGATGGCGGTCCGTCTATGGACCCATCGGCCAGAGAAAGTTTCCCATTCAGATACATTAGAAAACTGGAGACTTGCGTGCATGACTCGTGAAACGCTTTAGAATGACGTCATTACGCGACCGCTGACCTGTCTGTGCAGTGATTGGCAGCTCGCCGGGCCTCGAGGCGGTGGGAGGATCCTCATTCTCAACGATGAGAGGTTCGTCTTTCGGAAAGTTCAACTCTGAGTACGTGGAGGTCAGACCGTCTGGGGGAGGGGGATAGAAACATTTACTTCACTTTACATTATTGTCCCCAAACAATTGATGCTAGAGCATACAATCATCACAGCGATATTTGATTCTGCGCTTCCCACTCCCTGAAGTACAGATCGATAGTAAATAGTAAAAATTTAAATTATAAATCGTAAATAGATACTGGAAAATGGAAAGTACGGCAGTGCAAAAAACCGAGAGGCAAGTTCGGATATTTGGAAGGTACGGCCCAGATCCGGGTCAGGAACTGTTCAGCTGCCTTATAACCGTTGGAAAGAAGCTGTTCCCAAATCTGGCCGTACGAGCCTTCAAGCTCCTGAGCCTACTCCCGGACGGAAGAGGGACGAAACGTGTGTTGGCTGGACGGGTCGTGTCCTTGATTATCCCGGCAGCACTGCTCCGACAGCGTGCGCTGTAAAGTGAGTCCACGAACGGAAGATTGGTTTGTGCGATGTGCTGGCAAGCGCTAAGGTGTTCTGCAAAGGTAGCAGCGAGAGAGCGAGAGAGAGAGAGAGAGAGAGAGAGAGAGAGAGGGGGGGGGGTATGGAATGAGGAGATAGGACAGAGAGAGGGAACAGGGAGTGGGGAGGAGAGGCATCGAGAGAGATAGGTAAGTGAGGGGGAGGAGAGAGGAATGAAAGGCAGGAAGAGGTGACGGAGAAGGGGAAGGGAGGGCCGTGAGCCCGGGAGACAGAGCAGGAGAGAGAGAGAGCGTGAAGCAAATGGATGGACAGTCGATGGTGGCAACGGCCGGGGAAATGAGAGACATAGGGGAGAGAGAACGGAGAGAGATAGAGGAGAGAGAGTGAAGAGGAGACCGACAGAAGTCATGAGTGAAGGAGCAGTGAGGGGAATGAGAGAGATAGCAAAAGTGGGGAGCGGGAGGACAGGAGACAGGGAGGAGAGAGGAAAGAGACAACGAGAGCGAGAGAGACAGACTTAAAGAGGGTAAAAGAGAAGTGTAAGAGAGACGGGAGAGAGCGTGAAGGAGACAGAGGAGAGGGGTGGATGGAGAAGGGGAGAGAATGTGGAGTGGAGTGGTGGATGAGTGGAAAATAGTGGGCAGCGAGAGAGGAGGAACAGAGAGATAGATTGAAAGAGAGGGTGAGGGGAAACAGGGAGTGTGCGGACAGAAGGGGATAGAGGGCGTGGGGAGAGGAAGAGCTGGAGAGGGGCGGTGTGAAAGAGGGAGACGGTAGGGAGTTTGGACAGTGAGAAAATGAAAAGGAATGAAGGGGAGAGTGGGGAGAAGGAGGAAGAGGAGGGAAAGAGAGGGGAGAGAAGGGTTTGAGGGATGGAGGGAGGCAAGAAGGAGAAATGTGAAAGTCGAGAGAGAGGAAAAGGGGGCGAGAACGTGTGAGACAAAGTGGAGTTAGAGGATGAAAGAGAGGGAGGGGAGAGAACGGGGGAATGAGAGAGAGGGGGAGGTAGTAGGAGAAAGAGGGGAGAGAGGAGGGGAAACAGGGTGGCGGAGTGTGAGAGAGGGAATAGAGAATGGGCTAAGAAAGAGTAGAGTGATGTTAATATTTTATACAACGCCTCTCCCACTGTCCTCTATCCACATCAGTCCTCCCTCGGTGTGTCCTACACTCCGCCCATCCCCACTGCGCTCCTTTCTCTATGCCCCCTGCTCAACACCCCTCCCACGGCACTACCTCCAGCCCGCCCTACCTGTGACATTCTCTCTTCACTGAATCCTCCCACAGCACTCTCTCTTAAACCTATTCCACAGCTCGCCCCCTATGCCGCCCCTCCCCGGCTCTGCCCACACGCCACTTCCCCGAGTGCTGGCCCCTCACCAACCCTCCAACGGAGTTCCCTCCGCATCGACTGTCCCATCCGTTCAGCTGGGGACAGAACACTGAGAGTCTGTGAGGTTCCCTCCACCCGTCCCATCACACACACCCGGGATCAAACACAGAATGGAGCTCTGCCCCCAGGTGTTTCTGCACCACTCACCGTTGGAAGGAGACTGTGGGCCCGTGTTTTGGAACTTCACATTCACATAAGTCTTGACCTCGTCCATCTTGTTCAGGAGTCTCTGCGTCACTGATCTCACGAAGGGGAAGGAGCCGTTGGCAGAGGAAGCCCGTGTTGAGAAGACGGTTTGACCGAAACCAGCCAACACCAGATGGACAGCTGATAAAGAGAGGAACCGAGAGCAGGGAGAGGAAGTGCGGGGAGCTGAGAGAATGAGGACGTGGGAGTGCCTGGTCGAGAGAGATTTGAGTGGCGGGTGTTGGGAGAATATTGAGAGTGGGCAGAAAGAGAGGGAGGGGACAGAGTGGAGAGAGGGGACAATTAGGGGTCAGCTGAGAGAGGGAGCAGCAGTGTACAGCGGGTAGAGAGGGTGAGAGAAGGAGGAGTGCGTGGAGAGAGAAGGAAGGTAAGCGTGTGGGAAATGGGGACACGGGAGTAGGGAGAAGGAATGTGGAGAACAGAGAGTGAGGAGTTTCGACGAGATATTGGGAGAGACAGGGAGAAAAGAAGCGGTGAACGGGAGAAAGAGAGGGAGAGAGAGAGACGGGATGACAGGGGACAGAGGGTCGGAGAGGGAGCAGGAGAGAAGCGCTATAGAGAGTGCACAGAGATACGTGGGGAGTGATGAAGGAGAGGAATATAGACGAAGGACGTAGAGAGGAAGATAAAAAATGGAGAAAGAGAACAGGAATGGAAGAAAGGCAGAAGATACTGAGGGCAGGAGGGAATGAAAGAGGGAATGTCCGAGGGATTTCTGTCAGTCAAAATGAGCCTGTAATCTCCGGGTGATATGAATACACAGCTGGTTTCTGGTCTGCGCATTGGACTGTTCCTGTTCATCGCCGGGGCTCCAGGCCTTCTATCCGCGGAAAGCCACAACCCCGGGTCAAAGCCCGAACACACACCGAAGTGAGTGAGTCCCCCACTCCGCGAGTGAAGTAAACACCTCCCCTCAAAACTCGTTCCATCCACGGGGCTTCCTCGCCTTCCTCGTACGGTGGCGTGCTCTCTCTCTCTGTCCTTCCTTGTTCCATGCAATCTATCTCTATCTCATTCTCTCTCTCTCTCTCTCTCTCTCTCTCTCTCTCTCTCTCTCTCTTTCTCTCTCTCTCTTTCTCACTCTCTTTCTCTCTTTCGCTCTGCTTCTCTATCCTTTCCCCACTCTCCCCTTTTCCCCAACATTCCTCTCTCTCCCTTGCCCACGTACCTTCCACCTTTCCGCAACCCTACCTCCTCTCTCTACACACCTCACCCCTTCCTTTAGATTCCTGGGAGCCAGATAGAAAATTGAAAACGGGACCTCCAGAATAATAATCTCAGGATTACTGTCTGAGCCACGCGCTAACGAAGGTAAGAATAGCATAATTAAGCAGATGAATGTGCTGCTAAATAACTAGTGCGGGGGGCAGGGCTTCAAATTCTTAACTCATTGGGATCTATTTTGGGGGAAGTATGACTTAGACAAAAACGATGTGTTACACTGAACTCAAAGGGTACCAATATCCTGGAGGGATTGTTTAATATTGCTGTTAGGGAGGGTATACACTAAATTGGCAGGGGTGAGGAAACCAGGGTGTGAGTGAGGGTCGAGGAAGAGGAAAATAGAAATAAGTCAAAGATACTGTGCTGCAAAGACGGCAAGATGGACAGGTAGGTGAATAGGCAGGATAATTTGCTGTGCGATGGAAAAATAGCAAAATCGGTAACAGATACTGATCTAAATGTACTGACGCTTCCAGGATGCTGCATCGGTAAGTTGGCGGCGCTGGAGGTTTACCGTCTGCGTGAGATGATGGGACTTTGAGAAACTCTGAGACTTTTACTGTGCCATGATCTGTTCTTATCAAATTAGGGTATAGATTTGCACTGTTGTAACTATATGTTATAATTATGCGGTTCTTGTTAGTTTTTAAGTCGGTTTGTCATCTGTTTTCGTGATATCGTTCTGGAAAAAAAATAACATTTTTATCATTTCTCAATGCATACTTTACTAAATGGCAATAAAAGGGGACTGCGTGTCCTCATAATCATACTTAAATTCACGCAGCATTAGAAATAACGTGGATGACCTTATTCTTCAGCTACAGGTTAAAATATATGACATTGTGGCCATCACCGCGTCATGGCTGAATGACGAATGGAATTGGGAGCTGAATGTCGAAAAATACACAGTGTATAGGACAGATAGGAATGTAGGTAAAGCGGCTGGCGTGGCACTGATTGTAAGCAACAATATCAAATCACTAGAAAGAAGCGACATAGGATCAGAAAAGGTAGAATCCTTATGGGTCGAGTTAAGAAATGGCAAGGGTAAAAACACACTAATAGCACTTTTATACACGCCTCCAAACAGCTGGAAATAGAAAAGAGTGTCAGAAGGAAAATGTCAAGACAATTATGGGGAATTTTAATATGAAAGTGGATTGGGAAAGCTGGGAAGGCAGTGGATCGCAGGAGGGGGAGTTTATAGAATGCCTATGGGAAGGCTTTTTGGAGCAACTTATTCATAAGTCCACCAGGAGATCGGCTGCTTTGGATTGGACGCAGTGTAATGAACCAGAGTCGATTCGGGAGCTGGATGTCATGGAACCCCTTGGACGTAATGATCATGATGTGATTGAGATCAGTTTCAAATCTGAAAAAAAAAGAGAAGCTGCTATCAGCTGTATCGATATTTCAGTGGAACAAAGGAAATTGCAGTGGTATTAGAGAGGAACTGGCCCAATTCGATTGGAAAGGTAAGCTAGATAGAGGGACAGTAGAGCAGAAATAGATGAAATTCCAGCAAGGAATAAAGAAACTGCAATAAAAAATATATATTGCAAGAAAAACGAAAATCATTAGTGGAAAAATGCCACAAATGTGGCTAACGAGAGAGGTTAAGGCTGAAATAAAAGCGAAAGAGGTGGTCTTCAAGGAAGCAAAAAATAGTGGGAAAACTGTGCTCTGGACAAATTTTAAAAACTTACAGAAGGAAAGTAAGAAAGTCGTCAGGAAAGAAAAGATGAATTATGAAAGAAAGTTAGCAATTAACATTAAAAAAAAAGGATACTGAGATTTTTTTTAATATATGAAGAGTAAAAGAGTGACATGGGTAGATATAGGACCGATTGAAAATGATACTGGAAAATAAAAAAAATATGGGTAACAAAGAGATGGCAGAGGAACTAAATGAGTATTTCGCATCACTCTTCACAGTGGATGACATCAGGAACGTACCTGACAGCCAGAGGTCTCTGGGAATGGAATTATGTACAGGTAAGATTACTAGAGAGAAAGTGTTTGGGGAGCTAAATGAACTAAGGATAGATATGTCTCCCAATCCGGATGTGGTGTACACACGGGTTCTGAAGTAGGTGGCTTTGGAGATTGTGGAGGCATTGGAAATGATCTTCCAGGAATCAATAGACTCTGGCATTGTTCCGGAGGACTGGAAGGTCGCAAATTTAATTCCGCTATTCAAAAAAGGATGAGGCAGCAAAAAAAAAAAAAAAATTACAGACCTATTAGTCTGACATCGGTAGTTTGACGGTTATTGGAGTCTATCCTCAAGGACGAATGTGTAGAACCCTGTGGATTTATAGGTGTTTCACAACACTGCATATAAGCATTTGGGACCACCTCCTTTTCCTTCCTCTTCTTTAGAATTGAACAATTAGCCACAATGTCACCAGTTTTCTTACAATAGTGACAAGTATGACCAGAATATTTCCTCTTCACTTGGTTCTCTTCATCCTTACTTTTGGCGCTAGTCTCAGATTTAAGTTCTGGTTTACCCTGACTATACATGCTCCTCTTTTGGAATCTCTTACTCGGGATAAATTTAACCTTGTGGGTTAAAGCTAATACATGTGCTAATCTAGCAGACTCCTGCAAAGTGGCAACATCCTTTTCATCTAAGTATACCTTTATGTTATTAGTGACGCACCTCTTATTTTTTTTTCAATTAAGACCAACTCTTTCAAAATGTTAAAATTATCATTCATATGTTTAGATGTGCAACACCGGTCATAACACACAAACTTCTCATAAGCAAATCGTACGTAAGTCTAGTTCACAGATTTCCTTAAATTTCTAAACCTTCGCCTATAGGCTTCTAGAACCCATTCATAGAATTTAGGTACACTCTGTTTCACTGTCTCATAATTAACTGCATCTCCAATTGATAAGGCAGAGTAAACTTTACGAGCCTTACACTCAATTACACTCTGTAACAAAAGAGTCCAGCTTTCTTTCGGCCACTTTGGACTCTGAGCCGTTTTCTCAAAATGCTGGAAGTATTTATCAACCTTAGTCTCATTAGATGGAAGGACCAGTTTAACTTCCTGGCTGGCATTAAACGGTACCACCAGCTGCTTAGAGCCAGCGGCTTCTTTCTCGGGCTTTAACACATACATCGCAAAATGCCTCTGGTTTACTGCTTCCTCAGCTCAAAACGCTTTTGATTGCCTGCTCTCCCCTCCGTTTTTCGGTCTCTCTAGCACCAAATATCCTCTGTCTCTCTTTTTCTTCAGCCTCTCATTTAAACATATAAAACTTCATTTGTTCGAGTCGTAACTGGATCTCCTCTTCACTTACAGGAAACCTTTTTAACAACTTCTCATCAAACAGCTTCGTAGATGTACAGTGCTCAACTATTTTCCTCTGAATTTCTGGCTTTCTCATACACCCCTTTACCTCCTTAATCGTCAGCCTATCATCAATAGTCACCAATCAATCTTTTTTTTTGGCTTTTTCTCATGCCGCAGGCGTTGGTGCTTCCAGAATTGTATTAATATCCATTGCTGCTGATTTTCACACACAAGTAAATCAAAAGAGAAGTAGCCAATAACATCGGTAATCAAATTTTTGTTCATTTCGCGGACGACGGCTCAATTTGCTACGAACTGTAATTTTTTTTAGAAATAAACCAGCCGCAAGAGATTTCACACTGAGTCAGGTTTCAATATTAAAATCTTTATCAGCATCTACCTTAAAATGTCGTAACTCTGATGGTGTGAAGTGCTAGGTAAATAGGGGTATAGACTAAGAAAAATGATTAATTAATGTTCGATCACCTTGTGGGCGCCTTAGCTTTCTGTTTCGGACAGTCAAAGAGAAGCTTTACCCAGCAACCGGTGACGTACTAGTCATTGTTCTCTACAGATAGGCAAAGGCTCAAATAAGGAACCATCCGATCTGGCAGAAGCAGTTGAAGGCAGAGCTAAATATGGGAATTATAGAGCAGGGGCTAGAATTTTCTGGAGAAAAGGGGAAGGGTTCGAATGGGAACTGATGGGCTAGCTTTGGCTTAAGATAATTATAACTAACTGACCAATAATTATTTTACATCTAATTGTATCTTAGCATGTGATTGAAATGATTCTAATATTATCTAAACTTGTAATCGGAAGACTTCCTGCTACATGATCAATGTTTGCAGATGAAACGAAGCTGGGTGGCAGTATTAGCTGTGAAGAGGATGCTAAGAGGATGCAGGGTGACTTGGATAGGTTAGGTGAGTGGGCAAATTCATGGCAGATGCAATTTAATGTGCATACATGTGAGGTTATCCACCTTGGTGGCAAAAACAGGAAAACAGATAATTATCGGAATGGTGGCCGAATAGGAAAAGGTGAGGTGCAACGAGACCTGGGTGTCACCATACACCAGTCATTGAAAGTGGGCATGCAGGTGCAGCAGGCGGTGAAAAAGGCAAATGGTATGCTGGCATTCATAGCAAAAGGATTCGAGTACAGGAGCAGGGAGGTACTCCTGCACTTGTATAATGCCTTGGTGAGACCACACCTGGAGTATTGTGTGCAGTTTTGGTCCCCAAATCTGAGGAAAGACATCATTGCCATAGAGGGAGTACAAAGAAGGTTCACCAGATTGATTCCTGGGTTGGCAGGACTTTCAAATGAGGAAAGACTGGATCGACTAGGCTAATATTTGTTGGAAAATAGAAGATTGAAGGGGGCTGTTATTGAAACATATAAAATTCTAAAGGGAATGGACAGGCCAGATGCAGGAAGATTGTTCGCGATGTTGGGAAAGTCCACAACGAGGGGTCACAGTTTGAGGATAAAGGGGAAGCCTTTTAGGACCGAGATGAGGAAAAACTTCTTCACACAGAGTGTGGTGAATCTGTTGAATTCTCTGCTGCAGGAAACAGTTGAGGTCAGTTCATTGGCTATAGTTAGGAGGAAGTTAGATATGGCCCTTGTGGCTAAAGGGATCAGGGGGTATGGAGAGAAGGCAGGTACAGGGTTCTGAGTTGGATGATCAGCCATGATCATATTGAATGGCAGTGCAGGCTCGAAGGGCCGATTGGCCTACTCCTGCACCTATTTTCTATGTTTCTGGTTTCTATGTTATAAATTGTGGAGAACTGTGTAATTTGGGGACAGTGTCTAGACTGGCTCTTCTGGGAGATCAGTCTGTAACTACCCCCATAGCATGCAATGAGTAAAGAATAAAGGTTTGAAAAATAATTATGTGTGTGTTAGTGTTGTTGTGGTACTTTGTCTTTGCATTGGTCGCTTCAGTACCACAACTCAACCAAGATAAACAAATGTTATCAGTGTTATGTGTATGTATGTGTAAATATAGCTCTCAAAGTAAGTTGAGCTTGGGGAAACAAAGGCTTAGAGTCTTGAGATGGTAAAGTAGGAAACTTAAGTTCCTCCACGGAGAGTGAGATAGGAGAGGGATATTTGTAACGCTGGGGGAATCGCAGAGAAAAGGGGATTAGTCGAATTTCACAGGTGAACGAAATTATCGCCGTGGAAGATCTTGTCTGTCGTATCGTTCCAAATCCACGGAGGAGTTATCACAGAAAGTGACCTGTCACAGAGATACCGTATTCAAGTGGATGGCACACAACATACTTGGGCAAGGGTTAACACAATAGTGGTCTCCACGAGATCTTCCAAACTAAATCCACCCCTTTTGGATGATACGAAGTGACAGTCCCACATTCGATGTGCACCGT
Source organism: Mobula birostris (assembly GCF_030028105.1). Classification (NCBI taxonomy): domain Eukaryota; kingdom Metazoa; phylum Chordata; class Chondrichthyes; order Myliobatiformes; family Myliobatidae; genus Mobula; species Mobula birostris. The sequence goes on from NC_092382.1 coordinate 103,965,827, forward strand.
CTGTCGATATTTAACCCAATCATTTGGGCTTAAAAGTGTTTCAAACCATCGCAGAGACCAGCTGAAGTTTCATCAGCTGGTCTCCTCTCTCTCTCTCTCTCTCTCTCTCTCTCTCTCTCTGTCTCTCTCTCTCTCTCTCTCTCTCTCTCTCTCTCTCTCTCTCTGCTGATGCTGCGAGTGCTACTAACGATAAAGTCTCTCTCTCTCCCTATGGTTCAGCTCACATTTCGTAGTGTCAGCCTGTGACTGACGTCATAGTCCCGCCTCACTTAGGCGCTCTTAAAGTGACAGACCACAGTAAACGAAACCTGTGGGTTCGTAACAACTGCATTTCTTAAATTACATTACGAGCTGAGGAAACGGCGACCTGGAAAAGCTTTGCTATCTTCTTATAGCCTCCTCCTGCTTCGTGGGCACCATTTATTTTAGTTTTTATGTGCAGGCAGCTGTTTAGAGGAGTTAAAGGCTGCTGATTGTTGGGACAAGTTTTGCGAAGTTAGGGCATTTATAAAGCTGTGAAATTTGCATCACCTGGCCTTTCCTGACGATGACTGTGAACAAGCCATCGCTCTAACAAGCTAATTAACGTCTGAGACCTTGGTAAAATTTATCTGAGAGCTCAAATCTCTTTGATGTCCAAACTTTTACATGGTGCTCCTTTCCAGTTTTTCACTCTGACATTTTACAAAATAAAAATAATACTTGCTTAAAAATAATACTATTCTTGCTTAAAATATCGAAAAGAATGTTACATCTTTAACTTTATGACTTTTGGAGATCAGTTCTTCTTCTACTCACTTAACTATTCACAGTAACAGAAATTCTGCCCAAACATTTGCACGCCACTGTATGTATCTATTCTGAGGCTGTGTTTTCTGGTCGCAGATTCTCCTACAATGGGAAACATTCTCTGCACATCCACTCTGTCTTCGCCTTTCACCATCCGACACCTTTCAACAAGCTCACCGCTCATTATTCTGAATCCCAGCGAGTACAGGACAGCATCGTTAACGCAACGACGTCATTCTAAGGCTGAATAAGGCGTAGTGAGGCCATATGAGCAGGTTTCTTTCGCTTACCTCCCAAAGGATGTGAGATATTAGACAGAGTTCAAAGAAGCTTCACGAGAATAATGCCGGTATTGCACGTCTTGTTATAGGAGGAGAATTTGATAGCCCCGGGAGACAGAACACCCACACACACCGACTCAGGAAAAGCTTCTTCCCCTGCGCCATCACAACTTTCAACGCAACAGCACTAACTGGACATTTTTGTGGTATTTGTTAATATTAGTAATTCACATTAATCGTACATCTTTGCGCCGTGCTGATGCTTCACAAGAATAAATTCCAGGTAGCATATGTTTTTGATTTTATATGAAATAGCGATTTCTGTGGTAAACATCCGATGCGAGTGGACAGGACTCTTGGCACCAGTCAGGACGGGAGAGGGAGGCACTTTGCAGTTGTCCAAAATGTCGGTGTGGACGCGATTGGAGTACCATGTTCGCACAAGTCCAGGAAAATGCCAATTGAGCTGGAAAGAATGCACAGCGAGATGTGAGGGGATATTGCCAGGACTGGAAGGACTGATTTCTGGGGAGAAGGAGGGAAGGTTGCGATTTTATTCCCCGGGGGATAGTTGTAAACTTACAGAGTTCCATAAACCCGAGGGCACAAACAGTGGGAATGCGCACAGACATTTAAGTAAGGTTCGGTTATCGAGAACCAGACGTCACAGGACTGAGGTGAAATTGTGTCGAAAGCGGAAAGAGGGTTGGATCAGGGAGACGGAATTGTTGGAGAGACGGAGAGGCGAGGGAGAGACTGGAGTAGAGAGGGGGGGAGAAAGCGAGAGAAAGGGAACAGAGGTGGGCAGAGCGAGCGCAGAATGATGGGGCGGAGAAAGGGCGGGAGAAACAAGGGGAGAAGAATTGTGTGGAAGGAGAATTAGAGAGATTAAGGAAGAGCGGAACGGGAGGTGGGGTTTGTGGCAAGAATGCAGGGGATAGAGCGGGAGAGAGGTTTGTCGGTGTGTGGTGGGGAGAATGAGGTTGCGACAAGAAGAGGAGAATGGAGTAGGGGAGGGTGATCAGGGAATTGAGAGGATGGGCGAGTGAGAGTGGTGGAGAGAAAATGAGGAGATAGAGGGAGTAGTCCCTTCATTCAAATCGGCACCACTGGCTGTACACAGAGGACTCTGGATCTTTTGAGGATTTTCCTGGAACAATAAACTGCGAGCACGATCGCAAGTAGAAAACCCATATGTACTAGTCCGAGCGACTGGTGGCGGAACCTCCATCAACACCTTCCCATCACACCCTCCCGGGATCAGAAAGGAGTGATCTCCCTCCACAGCGTCCCATCACACATTCCCGGGGTTAAACATGGAATAAAGTTCCCTCCAAACTATCCATCACACACTCCCAGGGGTCAGACACAGAGAGAAATCCCGGGCACCTTCCCATCACACACTCCCGGGTTCAGACACAGAGTGAATATCCCTCCACACCGTCCCATCACACACTCCCGGGTTCAGACACAGAGTGAATCTCCTTCCACCCCGTCCCATCACACACTCCCGGGGTCAGGCACAGAGAGAAATCCTGCAGGCCTTCCTATCACACAACACCCGGGGTCAGACGCAAAGAGAAGCGCCCTCCATACCGTTGGTATTACATCGGGACATAACAGGACAGGGATCCAGATTTCGGCACGTCCAATCCCCGGAATGTCTTCTGCTGTCGCTGTCCCTTTAAGACTCAGACATGCAACAATCCTTATTTAAAGGCCTCTTGCTGAGCACTCAGTCTGCGTCAATTCCAACCTGATTTTGCATTTGGATTCAACACCATCCATTGCTGTCTAGTTGCATAAGAGATTACTAATTTCGGAGTATGAGGAGATCTGGTCTCTCACTGAAGAGGTACTGGGTATTGTGGAGAGCATTCTGTCTTGTCGCGTCGCCCTCCTGGTGTGGAAGCGGCAACGCATAGAATCGCAAGGTGGTTCAGAGGTTTCAAGACTCAGCAAACAGTCACACGCCTCCCACCATCGAGGACATTTTGGAGAGGCGATGCCTCGAGAAGGCGGCATCCGCCACTGAGGTCCCTCACCACACAGGAGAAGCTCTCTGCCTGTTCCTACCACCAGCGGACGCGCAGGAGACTGAATCGTTGTGAACACGGACACGCATCGATTCAGGGGCAACATCCACCACTGTGCCAGACATCTTTGAACACAGAAGCGACATTGTGTTTGTATTTATTAACATTTGTAAATTACATTAGTTGTACATCTTTCCGGCGTACAGGTGCCTGAGGTGCGAGTGGGTTGAAAGGAGAAGGAGAGAGAGAGAGAGATGAGAGAGAGAGAGAGAGAGAGAGAGAGAGAGAGAGAGAGAGAGAGAGAGAGAGAGAGAGAGAGAGAGAGAGAGAGAGAGAGAGAGAGAGAGAGGGGGGGGAGGGAGGGAGGGAGGGAGAGAGAGAGAGGTGAGACGAGCCGGGAGGAATGGGAGGGAGTAGAGACTCGGAGAAAGGGAAGGGAGGGGAAAGAGGTGGATAGAGCAAAGCGGTGAAAGGCGTGGAAATAGAGGGAGGAGAGGGTCTGGAGAGAAAGGGAGAGGGAGTGGGGCAGAGCGAAACATAGCAAACCTACAGCACATTACAGCCCCTTCGGCACACAAAACTGTGCGGAAAATGACCCTAACTTAGAAATTAACTTGACTTACCCACAGCACTCTATATTCCTGAGCTCCAATAATCTATCCAGGATTCTCTTAAAAGACCCTGTCGTTTCTGCCTCCAGCACCGCCGCAGGCAGCCCATTCCACGTAATCACCACTCTCTGTGTAAAACACTTACCCTTGAAATCTCCTCTATACCTACTTCAAAGCACCTTAAAACTATCCCCTCTGGGGCTATCCCTATCAGCCCTGGGAAAAAGCCTCTGACTAAACACAGTATCAATGCCTTGCATTATCTTGTGCTCCTCTATCGGGTCACCTCACATCCTCAGACGCTCCAAGGAGAAAAGGCCGAGTTAATTCAATCTATTCTCATAAGGCATGCTCCCCAATCCAGCAACATCCTTGCAAATCTCCTCTGCACACTTTAGAAGGTTTCCACGTCCTTCCTGTAGTCAGGCAGCAAGAATTGCGTATTGTACCCGAAGTGGGATATCCCAGGGTCCTATACAGCCGCAACATTACCTTTCGGCCCTTCAGCTCAATCCCACGAATGATGAAGGCCAATGCACCGTATAGCTTCTAAAACAGCAGCTTTTAGTGTAATATGGACTCGGACCCCAGATCTCTCTGATCCTTCATCGGGCCAAGAGTCTTGACATGAATGCAATATTCTGCCATCATATTTTACCTACCGAAATGAGCCACCTCACACTTACCCGGCTTGAACATCTTGTGCCACTTCTCAGCCCAGGTTTGGATCCTATCAATGTCCCGCTGTCACGTCTGACAGCCCTCCACAATATCCACAGCACTCCAATTTTTCCGTCATCAGCAAATTTACGAACCCATCCCTGAATATTATCCTCTCCAAATCTTCATCAATCCTGCTTTCAAGGCAATTTCCATCAACTTACCAACCGCTTAAGAAAGACTCAGTAGTCTGTTTTCTTGGGGTATCTCTGCTCGCTTTCTTCAATAAGGGAACAACATCAGCAAACGTCCACATCTCCGGAACATCTATCGTCTCCTTTCATGATGTAAATATCATTTCAGAGGCTCAGTAATCTCCTCCCCCAGCTCCCACAATAGTCTGGGGGGCAGCGAATCCTGTCACGAATACTTATCCAATTTGATGCGTTCCTGAAGATCCAGCACATCCTCTTCCTTAATATGTATGTATTCAAGCTTTTCAGTCCGTTGCAAGTCATCCCTACAATCGCCAAGATCCTTTTATGCAGTTAATACTGAGGCAAAGTATTCATTAAGTTCCTCTTCCATCTCCTCCGGCTCCATACACACTGTTCCACTGTCACGCTTGATTGATCCTATTTTCTCACGTCTTAGCTTCTTGCTCTTCGCATCCTAGTTGAATGCATTGTGGTTTTCCTTAATCCTGTCCGCCAAGACCTTCTCATTGCCCCTTGCTGCTCTCCTAATTTCATTCTTAGCTCCATCCTGCGAGCCTTATAACCTTTTAGATCTCTATCATTACCAAGGTTTCTGAATCTTTCGTAAGCTGTTCTTTTCTTTTTGACTAGATTTACAATAGCCTTTGTACACCACGGTTCCTGTACCCTACCATCCTTTCCCTGTCTCATTAGAACGTACCTACTCAGAACCCCACGCAAATATCCCCTGAACATTTGCCACATTTATTCCATACGTTTCTCAGCGAACATTTGTTTCCAATATGTGCTTCTAAGTTCCTGCCTGATAGCCTCATATTTCCCCTTACTCCAATTAAACGCGTTCCTAAACTGTCTGTTCCTATCCTTCTCCAATGCTTTGGTAAAGGAGATAGAATTGTGATTACTCTCTCCAAAATGCTCTCACACTGAGAGACCTGACACCTGACCAGGTTCATTTCCCAATACCAGATCAAGTACAGACTCTCCACTTGTGGGCTTATCTTCATATTGTGTCAAGAAACATTCCTGAACACACTTAACAAACCCCCATTCCATCTAAACTCTTCACTGTAGGGAGATGCCAATCAATATTTGGGAAATTAAAATCTCTCACCCCAACAACCCTTTTATTATTACTCCTTTCCAGAATCTGTCTCTCTATATGCCCCTTGATGTCCCTGTTTCTATTGTGTGGTCGATAAAAAAAAAAAAAAATCCTGTAGAGTTATTGACCCCTTCCTATTCCTGACTACCATCCACAGAGACTCTGCAGACAACCGCTCCATGACTTCGTTCTTCTCTGCAGCTGTGACACTACCGCTGATCAACATTGCCACGTCTCCACCTCTTTTGCCTCCCTCCCTGTCATTTCTGAAACATCTAAAGCCTGGCACTCGATGTAGCATTCCCTGCCCCTGCACCACCCAAGTCTCAGCAATGATAGCCTCGTGCTGATCCCCGCTCTAATTACATCGGCTTTATTCATAATACTCCTTGCATTAAAATAGACACATCTCAAACCATCAGTCTGAGTGCGTCCCTTCTCTATCAACTGCCTATCTTCCCTGCAGCAATGTCTCCAAGATTTCTCTATGTGTGAGCCAACCTCCCTTTCTTCAGTCACTTCAGTTCGCTGCCCACGCATCAAAAATTTGAGTTTAAACTCTCCCGAATCGCCTTTACAAAACTTCCCGCCAGAATATTGGGGCCCCTCAGACTCAAGTGCAACCCGTCCTTTTTGTAATAGTCACAGCTGCTACAGGAGAGGTGCCAATGGCCCGGAAATCTGAATTCCTGCTCCCGCTCCAATCTCTCAGCCGCGCATTCATCATTCATCTCATTCTATTCCTATGCTTACTGTCACGTGGCACAGACAGTAATCCCGAGATTAGTACCTTTGAATCCTGCTTCTGAACTTCCTTCCTAACTCTCCGCAGTGTGAGTGGAAGGTCATGTTTGACAAATATTTTTGAAGTTTTTGAAGAGGTTACTTGGAAAATTGACAAGGGTAAAGCGATGGATGTTGTCAATATGGACTTCAGTAAGGCCTTTGTCAAGGTTCCACACGGAAGATTCAATCGTTAGGTATTAATAGTGAAGTAGTAAAATGGATCCAACTGTGGCTGGGTGGGAGATACCACAGAGTAGTAGTGGATAGCTGTTTCTCAAGTTGGAGGCCGGTGACCAGCGGTGTGCCTCGGGGATCTGTACTGGGTCCAATGTTGTTTCTCATATACATTAATGATCTGGATGATGGGGTGGTAAATTGGATTAGTAAGTATGCAGATGATTCTAAGGTAGGTGGCGTTGTGGATGATGAGGTAGGTTTTCAGAGCTTGCAGAGAGATTTAGGCCAGTTAGAAGAGTGGGCTAAAAGAAGCAGACGGGATTTAATACTGATAAGTGTTAGGTGCTGCATTTCGGTAGGAAATATGACATACATGGTAAATCGTAGGCCATTGGGGAATGCAATAGAAGAGAGGGATCTAGGAATACTGGTGCATAGTTCCCTGAAGGTGGAATCTCATGTGGATAAGGTGGTGAAGAAAGCGTTTGGTATGCTGGCCCTTATAAATCAGAGAATTGAGTACAGGAGTTGGGATGTAATGTCAAAATTATAGAAGGCTTTGGTGAGGCCAAAGTTAGAGTATTGTCCATAGTTCTGGTCACCGAATTATAAGAAAAATGTCAACAAAGTAGAGAGAGTACAGAGGAGATTTACTAGAATATTACCTGGTTTTCAGCACCTAAGTTACAGAGGAAGGTTGAACAAGTTAGGTCTTTATTCCTTGGAGCGTAGAAGGTTGAGGGGGGACTTAATAGAGGTACTTAAAATTATGAGGGAGACAGATAGAGCTGACGTGGATAGGCTTTTTTCCATTGAGAGTAGGGGAGATTAAAACAAGAGGAAATGAGTTGAGAGTTAAACGGCAAAAGTTTAGGGGTAACATGAGGGGGAACTTCTTTATTCAGAGAGTTGTAGCTGTATGGAACGAGCTTTTAGTGGAAGCGGTACAGGCAGGTTCTATGTTGTAACAAAAAAAAAAACGATAGGCATGTGGACAGGAAAGGGATGGATTGCTATGGACTGAGTGCAGGTAACTGGGACTAGGTAAGAGTAAGCATTCCGCACGTACTACAAGGGCCGAAATGTCCTGTTTCCGTGCTATAATTGTTATATGGTTATATGTTATTCGCCCTTTTCCTCCCTCTGGAGGAGAATGGAGTAAGAAGGAGGGGCAGAAAGAGTCAGGAGTGAATTTGAGAGGATGGAAGAGTGATAGTATACGAGAGAGAAGGGCGAATATTAGCGGGTGATCACTTCGCTCACACATGCTCTTCATATTCTATCCCTTCACACTATGATCCGGGTCAATTTTGACTCGGCCCAAGAATCCCCTCATAACAAGTGTCTATACCAAATTCTGAACAACAGATCTTTTTGAAATATATAAATAGCTTATCTGACATTAATAAATGGGTTATTAATTCTTAATTGATGTTTCAGTGATCTAAAATCCCTTTCAATAGATATGAGTCAAGTTTGACCCGGAACAACCACAATGTACAAGCAATTGTAGTACCTGTACAAAAGTGTATACAGATATAAATATGTTCATTGTTGCTCATTTTGGTTCACTTTAATAAAAGTCACCAAATTCTGGCTAAAATATCACTTAGGGTGTTTTTATTGTTGTCAAATGTAAAAGCGTGTCAAATCGGACCCGAACAGTATGCATGGGTTAATTCAGATCGGCCCCACGGGCTGTTGACAGAGATCCTGGATCTCTTCGGGAAAATCTGGGAACAAATGTGCGGACTTCTCGCAGATGAAACCGTGCTTAAGGTCGCAAGGAGAACTCCCTCCGTTCTGGTCGCAGTGACCGCAGGCGGGTGTTCCAGGGTAAATCTTGAGCAAGAGTCCAGAGGCCACATTCCTGTCAAAGAGGGTTCAACAATTTCTACTGAGACAAAACTAATCCGATTAAACAACGTTCTCCCCACAGACCTGAAACCAACCCCAGACTAATCGCACTGACCCACTCTGTCCCCACAGCACTGTGTCAATCTCCAGACTAACCCTAGTACACCTCGCTCCCCTCAGATCTGTTTCAGTCCCCAAAAATCTCGCTGCTCCACCTTTTCCCCACATTAAAGTCTGGAAATTAATCCCAAAGGCCCACTCTCATCCCGCAGCCCTGTGTCGGTCACTAAATTAGTCCCATTGCCCTTCGCGCTCCCGACAGCTTCGTGTCTGTCTTCAAACTAATCCCACTGCATCGTCCTCTCCCCACCGTCACGTGTCGGCCGCCAAACCACTGACACACTCTCTCCCACAGCCCTGCGTCAGTCTGCAAACTAATCTCACTGACCCACTCTGTGCACACAACCCTGTATCGGTCTTCAAACGAATCCAATTGTCCCACTCTCTCCCTTCAGATCTCTATCAGTAACCAAACTATTCCCGCTGCCCAACTCCTTTCTCACAGAACAATGTCAGTCCGCAAGATAATCCCACTCTCTTTCCCTCTCCCCACCTTTCCCTGTCAGTACAAACTAATTCCACTGCATCGCGCACTCTCCACAGCCCAGTGAGCGTCAGCTAAATAAGTCCATGGCCCTCTACCAGTCCTCAAAATATTCCCCTGCCCTGCCCTTCCCCGACAGAGACGTATCGGTCCCCAAAGAATTCCCGTACTACCATCCTCTCCCGACAACCTCGAAAAGTCTTCAAACAAATCCCAATCCCGCTCCCTCTTCCCACAAACCTACTTTAGCCTTTAAACTAATCCCATTTTCTCCCCTCAGGACAGTGTCATTCCCCAACCTCAACCCCACATATCCATCAAATCTCACCCGTCTTCGCATTTTCCAATCCAGTAAGCAAGGTTTCGGTTACGAAGAAAAAGGAAAACAGCTTTCTGTGAAATTAAATTCCTTCGATTAACAGCTAGATTCACAAACTATTTACGCAGCCTCCGTCAGTTGTTGATGGTATGATGCGAAGGGAGCTTCACTCTCTGTCCGATCCAGGAAGTGTGAGATGGGACGGAGGAAGCTTCATCCCTTGTCTGACCCCGGAATCTGTTATGGGACGGTGTGGAGGGAGCTTCACTCTGTGTCTGACCCCGGGAGTATGTAATGGGACGGTGGGGAGGGAGATTCACTCTGTGCCTGACCCCGGGACTGTGTTATGGGACGGTGCGGAGGGAGCTTCCCTCTGTGTCTGATTCGGGAGTGTGATGGTAAGGTGTGGAGGAATCTTTACTCTGTGGGACCCCTTGACTGTCTCTTGCGGCGCTGCGGAGGAAAATTCACTCTGTGCCTGACCCCGGAATTGTCTGATGGGACGGTGTGGAGAGAACTTCACTCTGTGCCTGACTCCAGGAGTGTGTGATGGGATGGTGCTGAGGCAGCATCACTCTCTGTCTGACTCCTGGAGTGTGTGGAGAAAAAAAATACTCTGTGTTTGACCCCGGGTGTGTGTGATGGACGGTGTGGAGGGAGATTCACTCTGTGCCTGACCCCGGGAGTGTGTGATGGGACGGTGTGGAGGGAGATTCACTCTGTGTCTGACCCCGGGAGTGTGTGATGGGACGGTGTGGAGGGAGATTCATTCTGTCTCTGACCCTGGGAGTGTGTGATGGGACGGTGTTCAGGGAGATCCACTCTGTGTCTGACCCCGAGAGTGTGTGATGGGACGTAGAGGAGGGAGCTTCACTCTGTGTCTGACCCCGGGAGTGTGTGATGAGACGGTGTGGAGGGAGATTCACTCTGTGTCTGACCCCGGGAGTGTGTGATCGGACGGTGTGGAGGGAGATTCACCCTGTGTCTGACCCCGGCAGTGTGTGATGGGACGGTGTAGAGTGGGCTTTGCTCTGTGTCTCAATCCGGGAGTGAGTGATGGGACGTTGCAGAGGGGGCTTCACTCTGTGTCTGACCCCAGGAGTCTGTGATGGGACGGTGGAGAGGGAGATTCATTCCGTGTCTGACCACGGGAGTGTGTGATCGGAACGTGCGGATGGAGATTCACTCTGTGTCTGACCCCGGGAGTGTGTGATGGGACGGTGTGGAGGGAGATTCACTCTGTGTCTGACTCCGGGAGTGTGTGATGGGATGGTGCTGAGGCAGCATCACTCTCTGTCTGACTCCGGGAGTGTGTGGAGAAAAATTTACTTTGTGTCTGACCCCAGGTATGTGTGGTGGGTGTTTCACTCTGTGCGTCGGGAGTCTGTAATGAGTTCTGTGTTACTGTGGGATCTTCTCGTGGTTTGACACCTACCGCTTCATCCCTTGTATTGATTTCGAAAAGTCTTGAATCACGGTTTGAACATTCTTGCATCGCTGTGTAGAAAGATGTTTCAAAGATGGATACGTAATAACACCGTTCTTTATTTCTGATCCAGTCCTTGGGACACGTTGGCTCTGGAAATCAGCAGTAAGGCACAGTGAAACTCCTTACACACTGTTTCATAACAGACAATCAGAGAAGTTTAGTAATGTTCCTTCTACTCCGTCTGATCACGCAAACCCGAAAGTCTCCCTCCCCGTCGTCCGATCACACCCTGCTGGTATCAGACAGAAAGCGAAACTCCATCCAGAGCCGGTCAAGCGTTCCCGATTTCAGACACTGAGTGAACCACTCCCTATTTCTCCATAGTTTCCCATCACAAACTCACAGTGTCAAACAACGAGTCCCATCACAGTGTCCCGCTGTCAGATTCAGAGTGAAACTGCCTCCACACCGTCACATCACACACACTCTCTGGGCCAACACTAGATGTCGCTGCCTCCACGCCTTCCGATCACATACTGCCGGGGTAAGAAACTGGGTATCGTTCCCTCCACACCGGACGCTAATACATTCACGAGGTCAGCCACAGTGTGTGTTGCATCCAGACCTTCTCGTCAGAGACACCGGAGGACAGCCACAGTGTGAATCTTACTCCCTACGGCCTCATCACACACTCCAAGTCTCAGACATGGAGTGAAGCTCATGCAAACAGTCCCAACACACACTACCGAGATCAGACACGGATTCAAACTATCTCGGCACCTGCCCCTCACTGACACGCGGAGTCAGTTACAGTGTGAAGCTCTCTGCACACCATCCAACCACACGATGCCTGGAGTCAGCTACCTATTGGGGTTCCATCCACACTGTCCCTTCACACTGTCTTGGAGACAGACACAGAGTGAAGCTCTTACCTCGTGGGCCAGTCGCACACTCCAGGGGTCAGGCAGATACAGGGTGAAACTCCAGCGCCAACGTTCCATCATAGATTCCCGAGGCCAGGCACAGAGTGAAGCTCCTTCCACACACTTCCATCACGCACTCCCGGGTTCACACACAGTTGATGCTCCCTCCATACCGTCCCATCACACACTCCAGTGGTCACTCATACCTTAAAGCTCCAATCACGCTGTCCCATCGCACAGTCCCGTGGTCAGACACATAGCGATGCTCCCTCCACACCCACCCATAACACACTCCGGGGTTTAGACTGGAGTAAAGATCATTCCACACCGCCTCATCACAAAACCTCTGGGTCAGACACAGAGTGACCTTCCCTCCACACCATCTATCACAAATTCTCCGGTCAGGCAGAGAGTGAGGTTATCTTACCCCCTCCAGTGACACACTCACGGATTCAGACATAAAGTGATGCTCCCTCCACACCGTTCCTTCACACACTCCCAGGGTCAGACACAGACTGAATCTCCCTCCACACCGTCCCATCACACACTCTCAGGGTCGGACACAGAGTGCAGCTCCCTCCACACCATCCCATCAACCTCACCCCTCACCCTGTGATGACGAGCCGAGTAGGTAACCGTTGTTCCCTCACCTCTGTTGTTGGTGAGGAATTGGCAAAGTAGTTGGTAGTTTTTTTCGGAGATGATCTGAGACTGACGAATCTGTGATACTGAGAGAGATGGTGAACGACGTTTAGCGTTACAGTGACGTGTGAGACATTGCCACGGTGCTGCGCGGATCGCGGTAAGTAGTGTGTCAGTGTCACGGTGAGGTACGGTTCATGTTGAGGAGCGTGTAGGTGTCATGGTCAGTGGTCTGTCAGTGTCACAGTCAAGGGCGTGTCAGTGTTACAGTGAGGGCACATTGCTGTCACTGTGAGCGTCTTCTCTGTCTCACGGTGAGAATCGTGTCCGTGTCGCCGTTAGTAGTGTATCAGTGTCGCATACAGGGGCGTGTTACCGCTACGGTGCCAGGATTGTTGGTGTTATTGGGAATGGCATGTCGGTATCAATATAGAAGACTGGATTGTGTTACGATAAAGGCCGTGTTATTGTCACGGATAAGGGCTGTGTCGGTGACACCGTGAGGTGTTTGTCTGTGTCACGTTCAGGGCCGTGTCGGCATCACTGTGAGGTTTTACCCTAACACTTCATTCCACTCTGTTAGTTTACGGTCTGACACTATCCGGATCCCTTTCGACTCACCATAGATCGAGAGCCCGGCCACTGTCACGATGAGGGCGGATGTAACTAGACAGAGTAGGCAGATCTTAAAGTTCGATCTATTTCCGAGGTTGTCTTTCGGCTCACGTTTATGCGGACCTGCAGAGAGACCATTCCGTGTGTGTGTGGATTCAGCCGTCTCCACCACTGGGACTCCCTTCCACCCACAATCCGCTCTCTCTCCTTCCACCAGGATTACCCCTCCCTCCCTCAATCAAATCTACTTTCAACCGTTATCGCTGAAAGTCCAAATTGGTTTTCCTGGCAAAGTCTGTCTAATGTCTAACTGATTCGAGAGGTGTTTTTTTCCCCCTCTCTCTCGAAGGTGATGGATGAAGTTGGACTCGGGGATGTTGTTCTCGTGAACTTCAACTGGGCGTTTGACCAGGTTCCTCAGGAGGGCGTTATCCAGAGAGATTATGCTTCAACGGATCCATGAGGAATTGGCCGCTTCGTTTAAGAGTTTATCATTTTCACAGTTGTATTATTGTTTTCACGCTTTCTAATTGCAAATGTCACTCCGCTATTTAAGAAGGGAGCAAGGAAGCAAAAAGGAAATTATAGACCTATTAGCTTGATATCGATGGTTGGGAAGTTGTTGGAGTCGATTTTCAAGGATGTGGTTACAGAGTACTTGCAGGCATATGACAAGACAGGCAGAACTCAGCATGGTTTCCTTAAAGAAAATCCTGCCTGACAAACCCATTACAATTTTTTGAGGAAATTACAAGTAGGCAGGACAAGGGAGATGCAGTGGATGCTGTATATTTGGATTTTCAGAAGGCCTTTGACAAGGTGCCACACATGAGACTGCTTAACAAGGGAAGAGCACATAGAATTATGGGAACGTTACATATTAGGATATAGCGTTGGCTGATTGGCAGGAAACAGATAGTAGGGATAAAAAAAGATCCTTTTCCGTTGGCTGCCGGTTACCAGTGGTGTCCCACAGGGGTCCGTGTTGGGGCCGCTTCTTTTTACATTGTACATCAACGATTTGGATTATGGAACAGATTGCTTTGTGACTACGTTTGCTGATGATACAGGGATAGGTGGTTGGGCCGGTAGTCCTGAGGAAACAGAGAGTCCGCAGAGATACTTGGATAGATTGGAAGAATGGACAAAGAAGTGGCAAATGAAATATAATTTTGGAAAGTGTATGGTTATGCACTTTGGCAGAAGAAATAAACGGGCAGACTATTATTTAAATAGGGAGAGTATTCTAAGTTCTGAGATGCAACGGGACTTGGGAGTCCTCGTGCAGGATACCCTTAAAGTTAACCTCCAGGTTGAGTCAGTAGTGAAGAAGGCGAATGCAATGTTGGCATTCATTTCCAGAGGAATAGAGTATAGGAGCAGGGATGTGATGTTGAGGCTGTATAAGGCGCTGGTGAGACCTCACTTGGAGTACTGTGGGCTGTTCTGGGCTCCTTATTTAAGAAAAGATTTGCTGACGTTGGAGAGGGTACAGAGAAGATTCACCAGAATGATTCCCGGAATGAGAGGGTTAACATATCAGGAACTTTTGTCCGCTCTTGGACTGTACTCCTTGGAGGCTAGAAGAATAAGGAGAGAGCTCATAGAAACATTTCGCATGCTGAAAGGCATGCACAGAGTGGATGTGGCCAAATTGTTTCCCATGATGGGGGAGTCTAGTCCGAGAGGGCATGACTTAAGGATTGAAGGGCGCCCATTCAGAACAGAGATGCGAAGAATTTTTTTTAGCCAGAGGGTCGTGAATCTATGGAATTTGTTGCCACGGGCGGCAGTGGAGCCCAAGTAATTGGGTGTATTTAAGGCAGAGATTGATAGGTATCTGAGTAGCCAGGACATCAAAGGTTCTGGTGAGAAGGCGGGGGAGTGGGACTAAATGGGAGAATGGACAACCTCATGATAAAATGGCGGAGCAGACTTGATATGCCGAATGGCAAACTTCTTCTCCTTTGTCTTATGGGACATATGACCGTCTTGTGGGGACTAACATGTTGCGGGGATATTCGTGGACTCCATTGTGTTTCTTTATTTTATAGCTGCGGCATGCAGAGGTGCGGTACGGTAACGTAGTGGCTGGCACAGCGCTCCACAATACCAGAGAAGCGGGTTCAAATACCGCCACTACCTAGGTGCTCTGGTTTCCTCCCACAGTCCAAAGGCCTATCAGTTGGTACGCGAACAACTCATTGCAAATTGTCCCGCGATTAGGCGAGGAATAAATTGGGGATTGCTTGCTTGAAGGGTGGGATGTGCCGAGATTCTTCAATACATGTTCAAATCTAAATACTTTTCTAAAATGCCTGTATATGATGTATCTGTTAGTCTTGCGAGACCATGGTTCTACGCCTGGAAAGTCTTCTTTCTCCAGGGTGCAGGCCTGGGCAAAGATGTATGGAAGACCGGCGGTTGCCCATGGCATGTCTCTGCTCTCCACGACACCGATGTTGTCGAAGGAGTCGATGCAGCTTGGAACCAGTGTCGACGCAGAGCACTGTGTGGTTAAGTGCCATGCTGAAGGACACAACACGCTGGGGCTCGAATCTTCAGGTCGCTAGAGGAATGTCTTACCTACTTGGCCACATGCCCAAACAGGACTGGAATTCTAAGTGAAATGCTAAGGGTTAAGACCCTTAACTGACAACGTAGAATAGGATTTTGGGTTGGCCGCGCAGGTCAATGGGGTGTTTAGTATGACAGTAGAAAAGTGTTTATGGAAACGGTGGAGATAGCAGAGGTACTTAATGGATATTTTGCTTTAGTGTTTACGACAAAAAACGATCATGGCAATTGTCCTGATGACTCAGAGCAGATTGAAAAGCTAGAGCATATAGAAATTCAGCCTTCTGTGGGAATCGAAGGAGGAGATTGCTGAGCAGCTGCAATGATCTTTGCATCATGAACGGGTACAAAAGAGGTTCCCAATGATTGGAGGGTTGCAGATGTTGTTCCCTTATTGAAGAAAAGAACCAGGGACAGCCCAGGAAATTAGACCAGTGAGTCTTACTTCAGTGGTCGCTAAGTTGATGGGAAATATCTTGAAAGCAGGATTTATGAATATTTGGAGAGGCATGATATGAATAGGAATAGTCAGCATGGCTTTGTCAAAGGCAGGTCATGCCTTCCGAGCCTGATAGAATTTTTTGAGGATGTGACTAAACACATCGATGAAGGGACAACAGTAGTTGTCGTGTACATGGATTTCAGCAAGACATTTGATAAGGTACCCCATACAAGGCTTATCGAGAAAGTAAGGAGGCATGGGATCCAAGGGGACATTGCTTTTTGGACCCAGAATTGTATTGTCCACAGAAGACAAATACTGGTTGTAGACGGGTCATACTCTGTATGGGGTTTGGTAACCAGTGGTGTGCCTCAGGGATCTGTTCTAGGACCTCTTCTCTTCATGATTTTTACAATTGACCTGGTGAGGAATTGGAGGGATGCGTTACTAAATTTGCTGATGACACAAAGGTTGGTGGGCGGGGTGGGGGGTTGTGGATAGTATGGAGGGGTGTCAGAGGTTACAGCGGGAGACAGATAGGATACAAAACTATACTAATAAGTGGCAGATGGCGTTCAACCCATATAAGTGTGAGGTAGTCCATTATGATAGGTCAAATATGGTGGCAAAATATTGTATTAACGATTAGGCTCTTGGCAGTGTGGTGGATTAGAGGGATCTTGAGGTTCGAGTCCGTGGGGGACGCTCAATGTAGCTGCGCAGGTTGCTATGTGTTAAGAATGCATATGGTGTATTGGCCTTCATTAATCGTGGAACTTAGTTTAAGAACCGAGAGGTAATGTTGCAGCTATATAGGACCCTGGTCAAACCCCACTTCGAGTACTGTGCGCAGTTCTGGTCGCCTCTCTATCTGAAGGATGAAAGGGTGCAGAGGAGGTTTACAAAGATGTTGCCTGGATTGGGGAGCATGCCTTATGAGAACAGGTTGAGTGAACTCGGCCTTTTCTCCTGGAGCGACGGAGGGCGAGAGGTGACCTGATAGAGGTGTACACGATGATGAATGGGCACGGAACGTGTCGATAGTCAGAGGCTACAATGGCTAACAGGAGAGAGAATAGTTTTAAAGTCCTTGGAGAAAGGTACAGAGGAGATGTCATATCTAAGTTTTTTTTACGCTGATAGTGATGAGTGCGTGGAATGGGCTGCCGGTAACGATGGTGTTGGCGGACCGATAGGGTCTTTTAATGGACTCCCCGATAGGTGCATGGAGTTTAGAAAAATAAAGGGCTATGGGTAACGTTGGGTAAATTCTAAAGTAACGTTACATTCATCACAGCATTGTAGGCCGAATGGCATGTATACCGCTGTTGGTGTTCTACGCTTTTATGTTTCTCTGATAGAGGGGAGAAGAGAGTGGCCGGGAGGACTGGAGAGAAAAAAAAAAAAGATGAAGGCCTTGAAGGAGTCGATGTGGACAGGGTGCTTCCTGTGGAAGGAGAGTGGAAGACCAGGGGACACAACCTCAGAATAACGGGGCGTCCATTGGAACGCAGATGAGGAAAAATCTCTTTAGCCAGACTGCGGTGGATCTGTAGATATATTGCCACAGGCCGCTCTGGAGACCAAGTCTCTGTGCAGATCTATGGGAGAGGGTGCCAGATTCTTGATTAGTCAGGGCATCAGGGTCTTGGGATGAAGGAAGGGGATTGGACCGAGAGTAAATTGGAACGGCCATATCGAAAAGGAGAAGCAGACTCAATGAGCAAAATGACCGAACACTTCTCCACATCATATGGCCTTACAGTCGGTTACTCTGTGTCATTGAGGAAGGAAAAAAAAGAGATAATTTGGCCGTCAAGCTATACCAGTCAAGGATAGCTCAGGATGCAGGCCATGGGGATGAAGCACAGCGATCCAGAGATACGGATACACGGTTCCCTGAAAGCGGAATCACAGGTAGACAGGAACCCTGGGGAGTGTTGTAGAACAGAGGGACCCAGGGGTACAGGGACACGGTTCTCTGAAAGTGGAGTCACAATAGACAGGGACGCTGGGGAGTGTTGTAGAACAGAGGGACCCAGGGGTACAGGTACACGGTTCCCTGAAAGTGGAGTCACGGGAAGACTGGACGGTGAAGAAGCCGTCTGACACCCTGGCCTTCATCAGTCAGGACACTGAGTGCGGAAGTCGGGAGGTCACGTTGTAGTTCTACAATATGTCGGTGGGGCCGCACATGAAGTACGGTGTTCAGTTTCCGTCGTCCTGCTGTGGGGAAGACACCAGTGGGCCGGATGGATGGAAGGAAGGACTGCAGAAGGAGATTCATGAGGATGTTCCCAGGAGTTGAGGGACTGACTTACGGAGAGAAGTCCGTCAGGCTGGGACTTTATTGCTTACAGTTTACCTGTGACCGTACAGAGGTGTACAAAACCATGAGGGGCACAAATCGGATGAATGAGCACATTAGGGAGAATCGAGTACGCGAGCGCACGGGTCTAAAATGAGACAGGAATCAATTTAATTGGAGACCACAGAGGCAATTTTTTCAAACCAAATACCGGTCCGAATGTGGAACTAGCTGCCTGATAAATGGAGGCTGAGGGAAATGAATTTGAAGCATTAAAGTAAGGCACACGCTCTTCTGAATATAACTTGTGGCTTTCTCCACAGTGACGCCAATAATGTGAACTCTGACCTGATAGGGCATTGTCTGGCAATTTTCGGAGCCCAGAGCCGATGGGAGGAGCCTCATCCTCATTCATGAGGTGATCGTCATTCCGAAAGTTCACCTCTGAGTAGGTAGATGTCAGGCCGTCTGGGGGAGAGAGCGATGGAGGATGAGAGAGAAGGAAATAGAATGAAGAGCGGCCGGCAGAGAATGGAGGGGGGCTAGGACAGAGAGTAAGAGCAGAGGGAGAGGGTGAGGTGAGGGGGAGAGATAGGGCTGAAAGGCAGGGGTGGAAGGAGAGATTGATGGAAGAGAAGAGAGAGTGGGTAACGATAGGAAAATGGGAGAGAGAAAATAGGGAGAGATATTGAGTATAGGAGGGGAGCGACAGCGGGGGCAGAGAGTAAGAGTGAGCCAGGACAGAGAGGGCTGAGAGAAGCAAAGAGATGGGAGTGTGAGGGAAGGTGAGTAATGAGAGAGAGGGAGAGAGAGGGGAGGAGAGAGACAGAGAACATATATGAGAGGGAGAGAAAGGGAATGGGAGCAGACAGAGAAGAGCGGGAGCTGAGAGGAAAATCAGGCGACAGGAAGAACAGGGAGAGGGAGACAGAGAGGTGGAGTGGAGGAGATAAATGGAGGAGAGAGAGTGAGCAACGATAGAGGGCAAGAATGCGACGGAGAGAGCGAGAATGAGAGAGGGAGATAGGGGCGAGTTTTGACATTGGGAGCAGTGAGGGAGAGTAGGGAAAGGTGGGAGAGGAATGGAGATGGAGAGTGTTGTGGAAGGGAGAGAGGAGGATGAGCGAGAGAGGGGGAGAGAGAGGTGGATGTTGATGGATGGTCTAGTTACGAGATAGTGAGCAGAGAGAGGAGAAAGGATTGAAGAAGAGAGTGGGAAAGAGAGGTGGACAAGGAGAGGGTAAGAGAAGGGGTGCGAGAGAAGAGAGGGGACTGGGAGAGGGAAGAGGGGGAGCCGGAGGGGTGGAAGTGTGGGGGGGGGGCTGGTTGAGAGGGGAGAGGGAGGAAGAGATGAGAGGGGAGAAAAGGAGGATTAGAAAGCGGACAGGGTCGTTCGAATGTTCTACAGTGTCCCATCGTAACTGTGTCTTTCACTGCGCCTCGTCCTCACCTCCACTCCCACGGTGTTCACTACCCACCGCTCCTCCCACAGAGCTCACTCTTCACAGACCCTTCCCACGGTGCCCCCTGCGCGTCGTGCCCCGCCCCCTCCCCCCCCCCCCAATAGTGCTCTCTCCTGGATGTACCTCTTCCTCCCGCAGCAATCCTTCCTCCTCCCGTCACACAGCGCTACATCCACAGCTTCCGTCACGGGACGCACCAGCCCCACCAAGCGCTGCTCCCCTCTTCCAGGGCGCTACACCCTCCCAGAGCGCACCCTGAACACCGACCCTCACAGAGCTCCCGCCTCACCATGTCAACCACGTGTTCTCTTTGACTTCTTCTACACCAGGGAATCGGTGAGTTTAATGTACACTTGCCCTGAGATCTCTCGACACGAATGGACGCGTCACGTAAACACAATGAAATCAATATGGATGAAACTGACCTCCATCTCTACGGACCCGGGGCGCTGAGACGGCCGTGAAATTAAGTTCCACGTACGAACAATCAGGTTCAGCTGGGAACAGAAAAAAGAGGGTCAGAAAAAGAGTGAATCTCCCTCCACACCGTCCCATCACACTTTGCCGGGGTCAGGCACAGAGTCAAACTCCCTCCACACCGTCCCATCACACACTGCCGGGGTCAGGCACAGAGTCAAACTCCCTCCACACCGTCCCATCACACACTCCTGGGGTCAGACACAGAGTGAATCTCCCTCCACACCGTCCCATCACACACTCCCGGGGTCAGACACAGAGTGAATCTCCCTCCACACCGTCCCATCACACACTCCCGGGGTCTGACACAAAGTGAATCTTCCTCCGCACCGTCACATCACACACCCCCCGGGGTCAGACACAGAGTGAATCTCCCTCCACACCGTCCCATCACACACTGCCGGGGTCAGGCACAGAGTCAAACTCCCTCCACACCGTCCCATCACACACTCCCGGGGTCAGACACAGAGTGAACCTCCCTCCACACCGTCCCAGCACACACTCCCGGGGTCTGACACAAAGTGAATCTCCCTCCGCACAGTCACATCACACACTCCCGGGGTCAGACACAGAGTGAATCTCCCTCCACACCGTCCCATCACACACTCCCGGGGTCTGACACAAAGTGAATCTTCCTCCGCACCGTCCCATCACACAGTCCCGGGGTCAGACACAGAGTGAATCTCCCTCCGCACCGTCCCATCACACACTCCCGGGGTCAGACACAGAGTGAATCTCCCTCCGCACCGTCCCATCACACAGTCCCGGGGTCAGACACAGAGTGAATCTCCCTCCGCACCGTCCCATCACACACTCCCGGGGTCAGACACAGAGTGAATCTCCCTCCGCACCGTCCCATCACACACTCCCGGGGTCAGACACGGAGTGAATCTCCCTCCACTCCGTCCCATCACACACTCCCGGGGTCAGAAATAGAGTGAATCTCCCTCCACACCGTCCCATCACACACTCCCGGTATCAGACACAGAGTGAATCTCCCTCCGCACCGTCCCATCACACACTCCCGGGGTCAGACACAGAGTGAATCTCCCTCCACACCATCCCATCACACACTCCTGGGGTCAGACACAGAGTGAATCTCCCTCCACACCGTCCCATCACACACTACCGGGGTCAGGCAGAGAGTAAAGGTTTCCTCAGTCTCATCCATCACGCTCTCCCGTGTGTAAAGCAGAGAGTAAAGCTCCCCGGGCACCAACCTGTCACACCCCAGCCCCCCAACCTGTGTCTGATCACAGAGAGTAGCTTTGTCCACAGAATCCCTGCACATACGCCCAGGTGTAGAAACTGCGGGAAACTCCTTCCGTCTCACCGCCCTACTTACCTCCGGAAGGAGCAGGTGATTTCCATCCTGCGAGCTGCCTATCCGCGTAGGTCTCGTTCTCAACCATCTTATCAGGTCTCTGAGCTCTGAAAGGGATAGAAACATCGGTAGAGGAAACGCGTGATGGCAGACCGTGTCTCAGCAACAGCTGGTGAACAGCCGATAGAGTGAGGAAACTAGAGCAGGGACAGGAAGTACAGGGAGGAGGGAGATTGCGCGTGTGGGAGACGGTGGGATAGATGCGATTGCCAGGAGGGAAGAAATAAAATTGGAGAAGAGATTTGGAGAGTAATTGGGGGAAGAGTGCAGACAGTGGCGAGAGAGAATGAGGGAAGAAACGGAAGGAGGGGTTTAGAGAGGAATAGCAGGGGAGCGGAAGGAGGAAATGACGGAGATATTTGTGTCATCGAGGCTCTATTGTCATGGAGACCCCGGCCCCCAACCCGCACCCACCCCCGCACCGTTCCCCACTGGTTCTGAAAGGTTCGACTGTTTCTGTTCAACTCCAGGGCTTCAGGCATCAGAAACTCTGTCTGCGAGAAACGGCGGCTGCAGGAAACACCCCCAACACACACCGAGGTGTGTGAGCTGTCTCCCTCCGAGTGATATAAACAGCCCCCTCGAAACTCGTTCCATCCGAAAGGCTTCCTTGCCTTCTACGTCCTCTACATCCTCCCTGCACCTTATAATATATATGGCACCCCCCCCCACACACTCTCTCTCTCTCTCTCTCTCTCTCTCTCTCTCTCTCTCTCTCTCTCTCTCTCTCTCTCTCTCTCCTCTCTCTCTCTCTCTCTCTCTCTCTCTCTCTCTCTCTATCTCTCTCTCGTTCTCTCCCTCCCACCATCACCCCCCAGCACTTTGGACTTTGGACTTTTCTCTCCCCTTTCCCTCCAAAGTTTATCAGTCTCCCAGATCCATTCTTCGCCCTTTACAAGCTTCTCCCTCTCTACCGCCACTCCCACCACCCTCTGCCCTTTTCCACCCAACTTCCAACACCCTTCCCTTCCCCTCTCTCCCACCTGGCCCCTCTCTCCCTCTTTTCTCCTCTCTCCCACGTCCTCCCCCCCTCTCCCCAACGCCGTCTCCTTCCATATTATCTTAACCCACTCTCTCCCCCAGCATCCTACCGCACTCCGTTTCACCTCTCTACCCCCACCAGCCCTGTCTCTGTGTCTAAGAGATATCACACCCTTCCCCCACCCAAGCACTACACAGTGTTCTCCCCAAAATTCCCACGTCCCTTACACTGTTAGAGGGGAAGGGGTTAGTTGCTTCATGGCTCGGGATACCCAGCCGTCTTTCACATTCTCCCATCCCCGATTACCCGCCCTCCCCCTCGCTCACCTCATTTCCCTTCATCATATCTCCGGCTCTCCGCCACAGCGGCTTCCGCTTTCCCTTCCCTCCCCACCCCCATGCCGTTGCTCTTTCCTTCTCCTTCACTGGCACCTTCTCTCCACCGCTCTGCCCGGTCTCCCTCACTCCCATCCTCACCCCTCACCCGCTCCTTCTCTTCCTCTCACCATTCCTCCCTACCTCCAGCCGTTCCAAAAGCCTTGCCTTGTAAGCTGCCTCAGAGATTGCGTGTGTATGTGTGTCTGAGAGCCGGTGTGGTTTATACGAAAGAGGAAGGACGAGAAGGCGAGGACGGGAGGGTGCGAATGCACACACCACCCTCTCCGCTTTCAAACCCACCTTCCAACACTCTCCGTCCCCCTCTCTCCCACGCCCCCCTCCCCCATCTACCAGCCTCACTCTCTTTTATCTCTCTACCACACCTGTCGCCAAGAGATATTTCCCCCACAAACACACCCATGTTCTCCGGATATTATCCACGTCCCTTCCGACTTCTCGAAGGTGGAGAAGGGGATGGGAGATTTTTTGGATCGGGACACTCAGCCTCTCTCACATTCTCCCATTTCCCACTTTCTCCGCCCTCCCCTCCCCCATTCTCCCCCTTTCCCTTCCTTGCCCCTTCCTTCCACACGCTCTCCCGCTCCCCCTTCTCTCCCGCCACACCTTTCATCTTTCCCTCTCCCCTGCTTCCTCCCTCTCTGGCCCTCTTCGCTGCAGCCGTCTCCCGCACTCCCCACCCTCACCCCTCCTTCTCTCCCGCGTCCCACTCTCCCCACTGTCACTCCTCACCCGCTCCTTCTCTCTCTTTCAACACGTCTCCCTTCTCCACCATCTCCCTACCTCTAGCCGTTCCGGAAGCTTGAATTGTGTGTCTGCCTCAGAAATTGCGTGTGTGTGTGACTGGGAGCCGTTGTAGTGTGCAGGAAAGAGGAAGGAAGGGGAGGCGGGGAGGGGGCAGGGATTGGGTGGAGATATTATACATGACAGGAACCACATGATGTCCTAACAACACAGAACTGTGGTGAGGCTCAGATAGTCGGTGGGAAAAGTAGTAAAACCAGGCGTCAACTCTCTCTCTCATCGTGCTCATAAATCCCAGTGAACACAGAGCGGAAGATATGTAGATTTGACGCAATGTCCCGGCCCTCTCAGCACCACTGGTCTGTAGAAATGGAGGTCAGTTTCATCTATTTGGTTTCACTCTGTTTAGGTGAGGTGCCCATTCGTGTCGAGACATCTCAGGTCAAGTGTACAGTAAACCCGTAACGATTCCCTGGTGTAGAATATCAGAAAAACGCGTGATAGAGATAAGGAGGCTGGAGCTCTTTGGGAGGGTGGGTGTTGAGGGTGGGCTCTGGGAGGTACAGTGAGGGTAGACCTCCGTGGAAGCGGGGAGCAGCGCTTGGTGGGGATGGTGCGTCCCGTGAAGGGAGGTGTGGATGGAGCGATGTGTGATGCGGGGGACGGGGGATGGTGATGGGGGCCGCGGAGCGTAAAGAGCGCGGTTGGAGGGATCTGTGAAGTGGGAGCTCTGTTGGAGGGTCAGTCAGTACGAAACACCATGAGAGGAGGGGAGGTGAGGAAGGATGCAGTAGAAGAGGCAGTGAGGAGGGGACGTTGTATTACACTTGAACGACTCTCTCCGCTTTCTAAGCCTCCTTCTCTATCCTCTCATCTCACCCACACCTTCTCTCCCACCCTCACGCTCCCCCTCTCCCTTCTCCCACTCCCCTCTCCTCTCGCTCCCCTTCTCTCAACCGTCTCCTCTTTTGTGTTGGGGCCAGAGACGCGGAGGTCTGTTGGTGATGGAGCGGTAGACACAAACAGAGAGTTGAGCCGGGGAGTTTGGGAATCAGGGAGAAGGGTGCAGTGGAGCAAATAGGTGAAAGGAGGAGTTTGAAGGGGGAGGCTGCAACAGAGACGGGGAGTATTGAGAGGTAGATTGTCAGTGACGGGAAGTCGGTGTGGGGGATTGTGGAGGGGAAGTGTACTGCAGAGGAGTCAGGAGCTCATGGAGATGGTTAGTGGTGAAAGAGAGGACTCGGGTGACGAGATTCCGCATCTTCTGTGATCTCTGCATCTGGCAATACTTAAGAGCGTCCTTCAGGTGTCACGCCCGATGATCTACAGACCTGTGTCCGACAACAGACTGGGCCTGAATGGAGAGAAAATTAAAATACCTTTGGTACAAAGCGGCTTGGGAGACCTCGTGCAGGACTCCTTTAAGGTTAACTTTCCGGTCGTGACGGTGGGGATGTTAGTATTCATTTCTGGAGGTCTGGAATATATGAATACGGATTCTTCCGAACTGTAACGATTTATAAACAAACCAGCAGCAAGAGATTTTGCACTATGTTATATCAGTTGTAGAGTACTGTATGATAACCGATAGTGTATTGTGTAATTTTGAAAAAAAATTATACAGTTGTATATTTTGTTTGTAACGCTCAGTTATATTGGCTCGTATATGCCTCGGGGAAATCCCACCCAGCACCTGACTCAGATCTTCCAACGGAGTCGAGAAATGGAGTGGTCACCGATCCAGCTAAGATAGCCGCGGTGACCACCAGGCCGACACCCCAGAAGGTGAGCGCCTTACGCTCGTTTTTGGGGTTCTGCGGGTATTACCGCCAATTCGTGAAAGGATATGCGAAAATGAGTCACCCATTGAGCCAGCTGTTGTGTGGTTATCCACCTGTGGGGAAGAAAAGGAAGGGAGACCGAGGGCCGGAGGTAGGAGGATACTTGAACCGGGGGAGCCTTTGAGGTCGTATAAGGCATTGGTCAGGCCCAATCTGGAGTATTGTGTTCAGTTTTGGTCACCAAATTACAGGAGGATATAAATAAGGTTGAAAGAGTGCAGGGAAGGTTTACAAGGATGTTGCCGGAACTTGAGAAACTCAGTTACAGGGAAACGTTGACTAGATTAGGACTTTATTCCCTGGAGCGTAGAAGAATGAGGGGAGATTTGATAGAGGTATATAAAATTATGATGGGTATAGATAGAGTGAATGCAAGCAGGTTTTTTCCACTGAGGCAAGGGGAGAAAAGAAACAGAGGACATGGGTTAAGGGTGAGGGGGGAAAAGTTTAGAGGGAACATTAGAGGGGGCTTCTTCACACAGAGAGTGGTGGGAGTATGGAATGAGCTGCCAGTCGAGGTGGTAAATGCGGGTTCTTTTTAACATTTAAGAATAAATTGGACAGATACATGGATGGGAGGTGTATGGAGGGATATGGTTCGTGTGCAGGTCAGTGGGACTAGGCAGAAAATAGTTCGGCACAGCCAAGAAGTGCCAAAAGGCCTGTTTCTGTGCTGTAGAATTTCTATGGTTTCTATGGTTTTCTTCTATGGTTTTGGATCGAGGTGGGATGCTCAATGTGAGGAGGTGTTCCAATCTCTAAAACGGGCGCTGACACAGCTCCCGTTGTTAGCTGTTGCTGATCCCCGGAAGCCGTATGTTCTACACACTGATGCCTGTCACGAGGTTCTTGGGACGGTCCTGTACCAGGAACAGGGCAACGGATTGAGGCTGGTGGCGTTTGTCAGCCGGAGTTTGTCGACAGCTGAGAGAAACTATTCCACTCACAAGCTGGAGTTGTTGGCGTTGAAATGGGCGGTGGTGGACAAGTTGAGTGACTATCTATACGTGGCCCAGTTTGAGGTGAGAACTGACAGCAACCCCCTCACTTATATCCTGACCTCGGTAAAGCTGGACGCTACTGGACACCGGTGGGTAGCGGCCTGGTCTGCCTATGAGCTCAGCCTGAAGTACCGGCCGGGGAGTCGGAGAGTCGGAACATTGATGCAGATGCTCTATCTCGTCGGGCGCACGTCGAGTCGGGCACGGCTTGGGAGTGGTAGACTGTCCCTGCCCCGGTGGTAAAGGCCATGTGTCAAGTTGGGAGCGACGGGGAAGTAGGAGCCCCGATGGGAACGGATCGGGCAGTAGATCAATTGGGGGCTGACGATGACGCGCTACGCACTGTTTACTGTAATTTGACTGCTCTGAGGAACAGGCAGTTGCCGGAGTTGAGCCTCCAGGAAGTCGGGGCGGCTCAGCGTGATGACATGGGCATTAGCACTATCTGGTACGCGGTTAGACAGGGCGATATGGGGCAGGTGGAGAAGGCGAAGCATGCCTCCGTTTCCCTACTACTGAAGGAGCGTCCTCGGTTGAAGCTGAAGAACCACGTCTTGTACCGGGTCATGTCGCCTCCGGACTATCCCCGGCGCTGGCAGCTGGTCATGCCTAAGAAGTATTGAAAGACAGTGCTCCAGGCACTACATGATGATTCCAGGCACTTAGGGGTAGAGAAGACCTATGGATTAGTAAAGGACCGGTTTTTCTGGCCCCGGATGAGGGGGGAGGTTGAAGAAAACTGTAAGGAATGCAGTCGCTGCATCCAGACGAAGACCTTGCCTGCGCAGACGGCTCCGTTATCCCATTTGCAGAGTGCGGGACCCATGGACCTGGTGTGTATGGATTTCCTGTCTATTGAGTCAGACACCAGCAACACCGCGGATGTCTTGGTCATCACGGATCACTACAC
Organism: Mobula birostris; assembly: GCF_030028105.1. Classification (NCBI taxonomy): domain Eukaryota; kingdom Metazoa; phylum Chordata; class Chondrichthyes; order Myliobatiformes; family Myliobatidae; genus Mobula; species Mobula birostris. The sequence continues at coordinate 103,993,403 of NC_092382.1, forward strand.
TAGATATGCGCAGGTTTTTCCTACTAATGATCAGAAAGCGACTACAGTGGCGAAGGTGTTATGGGAGAAGTACTTTGTTCATTATGGCCTTCCCCGGCGGATCCATAGTGATCAGGGACAGGACTTCGAGAGCAGGCTTATCCATGAATTACTGGGTATGCTTGGGGTTGAAAAGTCCAGGACCACCCCCTATCACCCGCAGGGTGATCCTCAGCCCGAGAGGTTTAAACGGACCTTGCTGGACATGCTCGGCACTTTGGAGATCGGACAGAAGAGTAAGTCGAGTCAGTACATCGCCCATTTTGGTTCACTGTTACAATTGTACTCGCAATGATGCGACGGGGTACTCGCCCTACTATCTGACTTTCAGGCGGGAAGCGAGGTGGCCCATTGGCCTGTGTTTTGGGACTGAAGCGGGTGAATTATCTTCGAAGCCATGTCTGAAGTATGTGTCCGATATGAGGAGGGAGTTGAAAAGGGCGTACGAGTTGGCTGAGGCGGCGGCCACAAAGCAGAATCAAGGGAATAAGAGGAGGTATGATCAGAAAGTAAAGTTCTTCCAGCTATTGCCGGGAGACCGAGTCCCCTATCCAGAATTTAGGACTACCGGGTAAGCACAAGTGCGGACAGTTGGGCAGACACCTCCTATGTGGTGGAGAGCCAGATGCCGAATCTCCCGGTTTATCGGGTGAGACCCGAGGATGGGAAGGGGCCTGTCAAGGTGCTCCATCGGAACCACCTGTTGCCTCTGGGTCGAGAGACGCAGGTAGACCAGCGCCTGAATGGGAGTTTACGCCTAGTACGAGGACTCTGCGAGGGCGCGGGGCGAGGGAAAAGCCCGCTGCGCAGAAGACGGTCCGGCCCACACCTCGAGAAGGGATACGAAATCGGAAGATGATGATTCGGACGTGTGGTACCTGTTTCCGTTGGCTGATTCCCCAGTGCCGGGCGAAGAGACTCCTGGCCTTTCCATCATCTGAGTTAGGGGAACCGAGGGAGGGTGTTGCAGAGCCGCCTGTAGTACAGCCTGGATTAGGGGAGGAGAGGGTGGAGCCAGAGCCCGAGCCAGAGGGTTCACAGGGGCAGCGGGATCCCGGTGAGGGGGAAAGTCCGACAGATAGGCCCGGGGGGTCACCTGGGGTGTCTAAACAGGGAGAGTCCTCAGAGGAAGTACAGAGGCCTCAGAGGAGTAGGCATCCCCCGGAGAGACTAACTTGTACAGCGCCGGGAGAGCAGGGTGTGATCTCTACTGCCCTGGAAAGTTATGTCACGGCTTTGTGCACCTGGGTTGGGTTTTGTGTTTTACAAGGAGCAGTGGTGAACTCTGTTAACGTCATGAGGGCAATACTTTTACTGGTGGGGGGGAGAGTGTACGGGGTCTTTCTTTTTGTTAAATTTAAAATGGCTTCATTTGTTATGTTATACTGGGGAATGCTGAAAAAGTCCCTAACTAGACAGTTGCTTGGGTTATTATAGATAGCAGGGTGCTATTAACCAATGGGTGATCATGTATCGTTTTGTTTTCGGATGCCATGCTGTATCATATGACTGTGGACGGGGTTTTGGCGGGGAGTCGGAGGAGAGATGGGGAGGACGGCGGACGTGCGGGTTTTTTTGGCGGGGAGACGGAGGAGAGACGAGGAGTCGGAGGAGAGACGGGGAATCGGAGGAGAGACGAGGAATCGGAAGAGAGACGAGGAGTCGGAGGAGAGACGAGGAGGCGGAGGGGAGACGGGGAGGACGGTGGAGAGACGGGGAGTTGGAGGAGAGACGGGGAGTCGGAGGAGAGATGAGGAGTCGGAGGAGAGACGGGGAGGACGGCGGAGAGACGAGGAGGACGGTGGAGAGACGAGGTGTCGGAGGAGAAACGAGGAGGACAGTGGAGAGACGGGGAGTTGGAGAAGAGACGGGGAGTCGGAGGAGAGACGAGGAGGACGGCGGATGTGCGGAAAGGCTCCGGTTGATCACTCCGGGTGATCCCGAGCCGGGAGTCGACAGAATTTGGGTGATCGTCAGGAATCGATTGAGCTCCAACAGTAGCGCGCGAAGAACTTGGACTTTGATAAGTGTGGCGACTTTTTTTTTCATTACTTTCCTCTCTGTATCAAATTTATATTAATGTCATAGAATTAGTAATATCTATAAAGTGTATTTGTTAAAATTTACTGGGTGTATTGGCTGATGATTGATGTTTGGGATTGATTTGGGAGGCGAATGACCCAGTGGGGAGTGTTGAGGCGGGTGCTTGGCGGAATTTCCCCATGATATATACGAGCCAATATAAGGGAACGTTACCTAGAGTGTGTGGAGGGAGTTTCACTCTGTGTCTGACCATCACATTGTGTGGTAGGGCGCTGCGGAGGAGGCTTCACTCTGTGTCTGAACACGGGACTCTATGATGAGACGGGGTGGAGGAAGTTTCACTCTCTGTCTGACCCCGGCTGTGTGTGGTGGGATGGTGTGGAGGGAGACTCACTCTGTGAACGACCCCGAGAGTGTGTGATGAGACAGTGTGGAGGGAGCTTCACGCTATGTCTGACACCGGGAGGGCATGATGGGACGGTGTAGAGAGAAATTCACTCTGGGTATGACCCCGGGATTGTCTGATGGGACGGTGTGGACAGAGCCTGACTTTGTGTCTCACAACGGTAGAGTGTGATGGGACGGTGTGGAGGGAGCTTCACTCTGTGTCTAACCCTATCAGTGTGTGGTGGGTCGGTGCTGTTCCGAACCCGCAGGTTTCGTTTACTGTGGACTGTCGCTTTAAGAGCGCCTGAGGGAGGCGGGACTATGACGCCAGTCAGAGGATGCTATGGTTTGGGCAGATTAAACACAGTGAGAGAGAGAGAGACCTTCAATCGTAGTAGAGAGAGGGAGAGACTGCGGAAGCCGGTATCTTCAGCTTGTCGCAATTGTGGCTTGGAAATCTCCTGTGCCCAGAAGTGTGTTTTAAACATCGGCAAACAGTGCACAACGAATGTGTGACTGTCACTTCGTACAACACATAGGAGGAGATTTTGGATTATCCTCTGGGACCACTTTGTAACCCCTGCCTGTGTATGCTGTGTGGTAACCTCTGCAAGACGATAGTCCCGTGACACTCAAGACTCTAAGCTCTTGTTCCCCGCCACCCCCCACAAAACTCAATGGTTATATTCACGCACATATCTACACATAACGCCGTAACTTCTCTTTATCTTGGTTAAGTTACTATATTATAAGTAGTTACTAATAAAGATAGTGGGTTTAACATCAAAACCAGACTCGCACATTTCTAGGGATGTACGGTGTCGAGCATTCTGGCTTGTCGTATGGCCGCCTGGTGTGGAGGCTGCAACGCAGAGGGTCGCCATGGACCATAGAAGGTTCTAGACTCAGCCAGCTCCATCACGGACGCAACCCTCTCCTCCATCGTGGACATGTTGAAGAAGGAATGCCTCGGGAAGACCGCATCCATCAGCGAGGACCATCTCCCGCCGGGAAATGCCCTGTGCTCATCGGTACCACCGGGGAGGGGTACAGGAGCCGGGAAACTCAACAATTTACAAGCAGTTGCTTCCCCTCCGACATCAGATTGCGAAAGCTCCCTGAACACTTAAACACTCCCTCGGTATTCAGCTTTTTGCAGTATTTATTAATTTTCCCAATTGTCGTGAGTTTTATCTCTTTGTACCGCGCTGAAGCCACGTTGTGGTTGTACAAAAGGTCGGTGAGGCCGCGCTGGGAGTTTGGTGTTCAGTTCTGGTCGCGCTGCTGTAGGAAAGATGTCACTGAGCTGGAAAGAGTGCAGAGGGAGATTTACGAGGATGGTGCCGGGACTCGAGGGTCTGAGTTATGGAGAGAGAGCAAGAAGGATGGGACTTCGTTCCTTGGACCGTAGGTATGAAGCCAGGAGAGGCACATACAGGGTGAATGTGCACAGTCTTTTCCCCCCGGGTTGGTGAACTGAGGGCCAGTGCGCACAGAATTGAGGCGAGAGAGGGTGGAGGGAACCGAGAGAGGAGAGGCAGCGAATGGGGTCCGAGGGGCAGAGGAAGAGGGAGAAGGGGAATGAGCTGGGGAGAAGAAGGGCAGAGAGAGAAGAGGGGTGGAAAGTGGGAGTAAATGGGGGGAGAGCGGGGCCGGGAGGGGAGAAGAGTAGTCCAGATGGGGACAGGTGGATCAGTGGGGCAGAACAGGGATGCGTGTAGAGGAGGAAAATGGGGTAGGAGTGAGGTGCGGAGAGGGTGGGAGGGGATGAAAGGATGGGGGAGTGAGAGTGGTGTAGATTGAATGGGGAGAATTGTGGAGCACTCATTTGATTAAATCCGGCTCCACGTGGTGTTGACAAAAACCTTGGATCTCTTCAGTAAATATCCGGGTATAAATGTGCAGACTTCTCGCAGATGAATCTGTGTCTACTGTTGCAACTGTAGATCCGTGACTCGAGTCGCACTTAGTGCAGACGGCCCTTCCATAGAGCATCTTGTAAAGAAGATTAGAAGCTACGTTCTAGCAAAGAGGGTTAGACTATTTCAACAGAGACAAAACAGATCCAGCAGACAACCGGAGACCGTCGCAAAATTAATCCCACTAACCTGCGCTCTCTCCACAGCCCATTGTCAGTCTCTAAACTAATCTTATGATACCGCGCTCTCGCCATAGTCCCGAGTATGTCACCGTATGAATTCCACTACACCGTTCTCCCCTACAGTCCCAAGTCAGCTCCCAAATTAATCGCACTGCACCGCCTTCTCCGACAACGCTGTGTCAGTCAACCAACTAATTCCACTGACCCAGACCAACAACAGCCCAAAACTCACCTGTTTTCCCATTTTCCAATCCAGTACGTTGTGTATCGAGAGACACCACTGAAAACAAAATGCTGTGAAATTAAATCCCTTCATTAATGTTTAGAACCAGACTCTCTCAATGCCTGTCGAAGTGAAGGGACGGTACAGAGAGGAAATCACCCAGTGCCTGAGCCCGGGAGTGTGCGATGGGACAGTGTGCAGGGAGCCTCACTCTGTGTCTGACCCCGGGAGTCTGTGATGGGACGGTGCGGAGGGTTCCTCACTCTGTGTGTGACCCCGGGAGTGTGTGATGGGACAGTGTGCAGGGAGATTCACTCTGTGCCTGACCCCGGGAGTGTGTGATGGGACGGTGTGGAGTGAGTTTCACTCTGTGTCTGACCCCGGGAGTCTGTGATGGGACGGTGCGGAGGGTTCCTCACTCTGTGCCTGACCCCGGGAGCGTGTGATGGGACAGTGTGCAGGGAGATTCAGTCTGTGCCTGACCCCGGGAGTGTGTGATGGGACGGTAGGGAGAGAGATTCACTCTGTGTCTAACCACGGGAGTGTGTGATGGGACGGTGTGGAGTGAGTTTCATTCTGTGTCTAATCCCGGGAGTGTGTGATGGAACGGCGTTGAGTGAGCTTCTCGGTGACTGACCACAGGAGTGTGGACGGGACGGTGTGTAGGGAGCTTCACTCTGTGTCTAACCACGGGAGTGTGTGATGGGACGGTGCGGAGGGTTCCTCACTTTGTGCCTGACCCCGGGAGTGTGTGATGGGACAGTGTGCAGGGAGATTCAGTCTGTGCCTGACCCCGGGAGTGTGTGATGGGACAGTGTGGAGTGAGTTTCACTCTGTGTCTAATCCCGGGAGTGTGTGATGGAACGGCGTTGAGTGAGCTGCACGGTGACTGACCACGGGAGTGTGGACGGAACGGTGTGTAGGGAGCTTCACTTTGTCTCTGATCCCAGTAGTGTTTGATGCAACAGTGTTGAGGGAGATTCACGGTCTCTGACCCCGGAAGTTTGTGACGGGACGTTGTGGAAGGAGCTTCACACTGTGTCTAATACGAGCAGTGTGTGGTGAGATGGTGTGAAGGAAACTCCACTGTGCGTCACACCCCGGGAGTTCTTGACTGTTGATCTCTCTTCCCACGGTAAAACATACCTTTTCCACGTTTGAATTTATTTCCAGGAGCCTTGCATCAAATTTTGAACAATGTTCCCTCGCTCCATCATAAGATTTTACGGACGTGGATATAAAATAACACCAGCCTTCCTTTTCGGTCCAGTACGGGGGACACGTTTGCTCTGAAACTCAAGAACAAGAAACAGTGAATCTTCCTCCAGTGATCCCGTTGCGCCGACTGGGATCAGAAGAAAGTCAATCTCCCTCCACACCGTCCGATTGCACACTCCACAGGTCAAACACAGAATGAATCTCCCAGCGCATCGTCCCATCACACACTTCCGGGATCAGACACAGAGTGAATTTCCCTCCACACCGTTCCATCACACACTCCCGCGGTCAGACACAGAGTGAGTCTCCCTCCACACCGTCCCATCACACACTCTCGGGGTCAGACACAGAGTGAAGCTCCCTCCACACCGTCCCATCACACATTCCCAGGGTCAGACACAGAGTGAAGCTCCCTCTACACCGTCCCATCACACACGTCTGGGGTCAGGCACAGAGTGAAGCTCCCTCCAGACCGTCCCATCACACTCTCCCGTGGCAAGAGATGGAGTAAAGCTCTCCACCTTCTCCCTCCCCTTCTCTCAACCCCCTGTGAAGAGGAACAGAGGAACGGAAGGCTGTCGTCTCACCTCTTCTCCTACTTAGGTATTGGCAAATCTGATTTTTGGTTTCGGTGATGGCTCTGTACTTCGTTTCTAGCTGATTGCATTCATGGCGGAGATCGGTGTGTGTTTGATTCAGCTCTGAGAGTTCGGAGTTGAGGATGGTAATGTTATTTTCGAGTTTGGATAGGTTGTTGTTGAGGGCGGAAATACTCTTCAGACAGTTTCTCTGGGAGAAATCCAGGTGGGAATTCTCAGATGTCCTGGATTTAAGGGTTGAGTTCAGCTCATGGACTTGCTGTTGATACTGGCGTTGGGTCCTGTTCATCTCCTGGTGTTGTTCCCAAAGTCTCCGGTAGTTTCGGTCGGAGGTGATCACAGACTGACGAGTCTGTGATACTGAGAGTGATAGTAAGGGGTGTGTCAGTGACACGGTGTGAGGTGTGTCGGTGTCACAGTGAATTGTGTGTCTGTGTCAGATGAGGGTAGATTTTGTGTCACAGTGAGAAGCGTATCTGTGACAAGGTCCGAGGAGTGTCGCTTTCACGGTGTGGGGGTCATACTGAGGTGCGTGTCGGTGTCATAGTGACGGGCGTGTCTGTGTCACAGTGAGGGCTGTGTGGGTGCTACAGTAAGCGGTGTGTGGGTGTCACAGTGAGGGGCCTGTCGGTGTCACAGTGAGGGCCTGTCTGTGACACGGTATAGGGAGTGTCAGAGTCAGAGTGAGGGGTGTGTGGCTGTCACAGTGATAGGCCTCTCTATGGCACAGTTTGTTGAATGTTGGTGTCACAATGAGAGTCCTGTCGGTGTCAAGGTGAGTGGTCTATCGGTATCACAGTGAGGGGCTTGACTGTGTCACGGTGTGGAGAGTGGCGCTGTCACGCAGAGGGGTGTATCAGTGTCACGGAGAGGTTTGTGTCGATGTCACAGTGATGGGTGTGTTGCTGTCACAGAGAGGGTTTGTCGGTGTCACGCAGAGGGGTGCGTCAGTGTTACAGTGAGGACTGTGTCGGTGTCACAGTGAGCGGTGTATCAGGGTGACGGAGAGGGTAGTGTTGGTGTCACAGTGAACGGAGTGTCAGTGTTTCGGTGTGGGGTGTGTAAGTGTCAAGGTGAAGAGAGCGTCGAAGTCACAGAGTGAGGGAGTGTCGGTGTCACAGTGATGTAGGGTGTCCGTGACACGGTGAAAGGCGTGACGATGTCACGGTGTGGGGCCTCTGGGTGTCACAGTGAGGGTCGTGACGATGTCCCTGTGAGAGGAGTGTCAGTGTAACGGTGTGGGGTGAATAAGTGTCACGGTGAGGGGGGTGTTGGTGTAATGGTGTGGGCTGGACGGTGTCACGGTGCAGGGTGTGTCGGTGTCACAGTGTGGAGAATGTTGTTGTCACGGAGAGGGAAGTGTCGGTGTCAGGGAGCTGTGTCGGTGTCACGGTGAGGGTTTTTTCGGTTTTACGGTGAGTCTACTGTCGTGCACCGTGTGCCGGTACTGTTATAATAATGATAAGTGTCTTCTCTATGCTACCGTCCCATCACACACTCCCGGTGTCAGACACAGAATGAAACTCCCTCCTTCCGTCCTATATCACACTCCCAGGGTCAGACACAAAGTGAATCTCCCTCCACACCGTCCCCTTAAACAAACCCGGGATCAGGCATCGAGTGAAATTCCCTCCCTCCATCCTATCCCGCCCTCCTGGCATCAGACACAGAGTGAAGCCCCCTCCACACCGTCCCATCACACACTCCCGGGGCCGGAAACAGAGTGAATCTCCCACCACACCGTCCGACCCACACACTCCCGAGGTCAGACACAGAGTGAAGCTCCCTCCACAACGTCCGATCACACACTCCCGGGGTCAGACACAGAGTGAATCTCCCTCCACACCGTCCCATCACACACTCCCGGGGTCGGACACAGAGTGAATCTGCCACCACACCGTCCGACCCACACTCCCGGGAGTTAGACACAGAGTGAATCTCCCTCCACACCGTCCTGTTGTTTCACCTTCTTTGTCAATGAAAAGTATACTTTTCTAGGGGTGAAGGGTCATAGTTTTAAGGTGCTTGGAAGATGGTACAAGGGGTTGTCGGAGGTATGTTTTTCGCACAGAGTGTGGTGGGTTGCCACAGAGCGAGAGTACACTTCCATCGATGGTGGTCGATGCGGAATCAATGGGGTCTTTTAAGACACTCTTAGATGGGAACTTTTTTCTATGGTTTTGTTAATGGACTTGACCCCGACTCCTACTTTCCACACAGCCATCTGTACCACAAAATCATTGACAAGCAATGTGATAAGTTGCAGTCCCAATACTGACTCCGTGACGAACACCACTAGTCACTGGCAGCCAACTAGAGAACGCCCCTTACATTCCCATTGGCTGCCTCCTGCCTGCCAGTCATTCCTTTAGACATGCCGGTGTCATTCCTGTAACGCCATCGGGTTTTAGCTTGTTAAGCAGCCTCAGGCATGGCGCTTTATCAAATGCCTTCTGGATTGCCAGTCAATGATATCAGCTGCCTGTGCTTTGTCCAATCTGCTGGTTACTTCCTCAAATAACTCTAACAGATTTGTCAGGCAAGATTTTCCATGACAGAAACCAAGCTGACTTTGACTTATTTTGTCATTAGTCACCAAGTGCCTCACAACCTCAAATTTATTAATAGACTCCGACACTCCCTCAAACACTGACTTCAGGCTAACTGGCTAATAATTTCCTTTCTTTGGCCTTCCTCATTTCTTAAAGTGTGCAGTGACATTTGCAATCTTCCAGTCCTCCGGACCATGCCAGAATCAAGTGATTTTTGAAAGATCGTGACCAATGAATCCGTTATCTCTTCAGCAACCTCTCTCAGTACTCTGGGATGCAGTCCATCTGGCCCAGGTGACTTATCCACCTGAAGACCTTTGAGTTTGCCAGGTACTTTTTTTTTCCGTTGTAATCGCAACGGCACTCACTCCTGCACCCTGACACTCACGGACCACTGGTATAGTGCTAGTGTCTTCGACAGTGAAGACTGATGGAAAGTACCCATTAAGTTCATCTGTCATTTCTTTGTCGCCCATTACTACCTCACCACTCTCATTTTCCAGAGGTTCAATATTAACTCGGAACTCCCCATTACTCTTCATACATTTTGTTTTAAGTGTTAGTATCCTGCTTTATGTTATTGGCTTGTTTGCCCTCATATTCCATCTTTTTCCTTCTTATCGTTTTTTAGTTGCCTTTTGTTGGATTTTAAAAGTGCAACAATCATCCACCTTCCCACTTACTTATGCTACCTTCTATGCCTTTTCCTTGGCTTTTATGCAGTCCTTAATTTCCTTTGTCAGCCACGGTTGCCTACACCAGCCATCTGAGAACAACTGCTTCTGTGGGACATATCTATCCTGCGCCTTATGAAATATTCCCGAAATTCAGCCATCTCTGCTCTGCCGTCATCCCCGCCAGTATCCTCCTGCAATCCGCCTGGGCAGGCTCCTCTCTCATGCCTCTGACGGACACCACACTAAGCGCAGTCTCCCATTCTTTTCCCGCAGCGTAGTGTAGGTCACCACACTAGTCCCACTGTCCCACTCTCCACCTCACACCCTGTATCAGTCAGAAGAATAATCGCACTGCCGCACTATCTCCCCGCAGCCCCATCTCAGTCCCAAAAGAAATGACATCGTCCCGCTCTCTCCCCAGAACCCTGAATCAGTCCCCATACTAATCACCTTGCCCACTCTCCCGGTCGAGCCCCAAGTCAGTCCCCAAACTACTCGCACTGCCCATGCCCTCACCACAGCACCCTGTAAGACTCCAAACTGAACCCACTGCCCCCCACTCCACACAGCCGTCAGTCACTGAGAACCTCACATGCATAGGCATTTTCCAATCCATTTACGTCAGCTTCCATCTAAGTTTTGGAAACAAGATCCTGGTAAATACATTTTCTTTCGTTACCACTCTGCATGGAACGTTATCGTTGGACCCTGGAAGTGTATAATGCAATAGGGCGGAGGGAACTTCACACTACTTCTACCCGGTGGTGTGTGATGGGGTAGTGTGGAGGGAGATTCACTCTGTGTCTGACCCCAGCAGTGTGTGATGGGACGGAGTGGAGGGAGCTTCACTCTGTGTCTGAACCCGGTGGTATGTGATGGGACGGTGTGGAGGGAGATTCACTCTGTGTCTGACGCCGGGAGTGTGTGATGGGACGGTGTGGAGGGAGTTTCAATCTATGTCTCTCCCGGGAGTGTACGATGAGGCGGTCTGTAGCGAGCATCACTCTGTGTATGATCCCGGGAGCTTGTACTGCGACGGTGTAGAGGGCGATTCACTCTGCGCCCGAGCCCAGGGTTGTGTCATGGGAGGAGTGTGGAAGCTTCACTCTGCATGACCCGTTGAGTGTGTAATGGGACGGTGTGGAGGGAGATTCACTCTGTGCCTGACCCTGGGAGTGTGTGACGGGACGCTGTGGAGGGAGCTTTACTATTTGTCTGATCCCGGGAGTGTGTGATGGGACCGTGTGGAGGGAGCGTTACTATTTATTTGACAGCGCAGGTGTGTGATGGGAAATTGTGGAGGGAGTTTCTCTGTCACGCCTCGTGGGTGTGCGATGGGACGATATGGAGGGAGCTTTACTATTTGTCTGATCCCGGGAGTGTGTGATGGGACGCTGTGGAGGGAGCGTTACTATATATCTGACAGCGCAAGTGTGTGATGGGAAAGTGTGGAGGGAGTTTCTCTGTCACGCCTCGTGGGTGTGCGATGGGACGATATGGAGGGAACGTGACTCTATATGAACCATGAAGTTTATGATGGGACGGTGTGGAACGAGTGTCACTTTCTGCCTCACCCCGGGAGTGTGTGATGGGACGGTGTGGAGGGAGGATCGCTCTGTCAGGCCCCGGGCAGTTTGCGGACATCCTCACGTGGTATGGCACATACCTTTTCCTCGATTGAGTTCATTTCCAGCAGCTTTCAACCGCACTTCGAATATCTTTGCTTCGCTCCAGCGTGAGATTTTGCCACCGTCGATATGAAATAACAAGCGCCTCTCCTGTTGACCCACCCCTGGAAACACATCTGTTCTGTAAATGGGGAACAGAGAACAGTGAGTGACGATATTGGGTTTTGCTGACCGAGAAACTTTGAACCCACAGGGAGTCTTCATGTTGTTTCTGATATAAATAGTCGCCAGTACACTCACGAAAGGGAGATTACCCTGTAGCCATCCAGTTTTCGCAGAATCGCTCACTATAGACAACTGGCCTAATGATTTACACACTAAGTTCAGGAACAGCTTTTACCCCTCAACCATCAGGAATGAGGTCAGGAGCCTCGGGACTCACACCACCATGCTCAGGAACTGTTACTGGGGGAGATTCAGAAGGCAGTTCTCGGAAGTCCTGGATTCCAGGGTTGAGTTCACCTCATGAATCTGTTGACGATATAGGCGCTGGGTCCTGTTCGCCTCCTGACGTTGTTCGCAATGTTTCATTCACAGATGATCATAGACTGACGAGTCTGTAACACTGAGAGTGACGGTCAGGGGGCGTGTCAGTGGCACCGTGTTGGTGGGGGCGGGCGTTTCAGATTGTGGTGTGTTATCTACCTCTAGGGTTCATATTGTCTGTGGACTGTCACTTTAAGGAGAAAGAGGGAACCGAGACTGACTGTTTGGCTCTGTGTTAATTTCTACTGTCTGCAGAATTACCTCGTTGCTGTGGTGACCAGCTCGTGTTATGTTTTCTCTGCAGCGTGTTTACTTTTTTACAAGGACAGTTGCAGACAGAGAGAAACACATATTCAGACTCAAGATGGGTTCCATTAATTAAAGACAACAGTGAGGATCTTCCGGTGACGTCATCGTCCAAAATGGCAGCTTGAATGAACAGCTACTCCGGAAAAAAAACGCATATATTGCCGCGTTCATTTATCAAATATAAGATCTTCCAAAAATATCTGAATTGATAAAGGGGGCAAGAATGGGGAAAAGAAATGGAGATAAAAAAGGAATCAGTGCGGAGCCTATGGACGGGAGAGGTACAACACGTGTCTCTCCTACTCGAACGCGTGCTCGCCAGGCTGACGATGGGCCTCGTTCAGGTGAAGCGGCGAACATGATAAAACCTCTGGAAGAGATACGGGGATTACAAAGAGATATAAACGAGCAACTCAGTGATATCAAGTCACAGCTTGACACCGTCAATCAAAAAATAGCGGTGCCCGAGACTCGAATTGAGAAGGTGATGTGATGGTGTGCAGGGAGCTTCACTCTGCGGCTGAGTCCGGCGATGTGTCATGAGACGGCGTGGAGGGAGCTTCACTGCGTATGGCCCGGTGAGTGTGTAATGGGACGGTGGGGAGGGAACTTCACTCCGTATGACCCGGTGAGTGTGTAATGGGACGGTGGGGAGGGAGCTTCACTCACTTCTGACACCGGCAGTATGTGATGGGGCGATGTGTAGCAGCTTCAATCTGAGTCTGATCCAGGTATGTGTGATGGGACGGTGTGGAGGAAGCTTCACTCTGTATGACACCGGGAGTGTGTGATGAGACGGTGTAGAGGGAGCTTCACTCTGCGTTTCACTCCGGGAGTGTGTGATGGGACGGTGTGGAGGGGGCTTCACTCTGTGTCTGATCCCGTAATATTGCGATGGGACAGTGTGGAGGGATTTCCACTCTGTGTCTTTTTCCCGGGATGGTGTGATGCGACAGTGGGGAGGGAGCTTGACTAGTTGTCTGTCCCCGGGAGTATGTTACAGGACGGTGTAGAGGGAACTCATTCACTGTCTGATCCGGCAGTGTTTGATGCGACGACGTGCAGTAGCTTCATTCTGTGTCTGATCCCAGGATGTGTGATGGGACGGTGTGGGCGGAGTTTCACTCTTTATAACACCGGGAGTGTGCGATGGGATGGTGTGGAGGGAGATTCACTCTGTGTCTGACCCCGCGAGTGTGTGATGGGACGGTGTGGGCGGAATTTCACTCTTTATGACACTGGGAGTGTGTGATGTGACGGTGTGGAGGGAGCTTCAGTCTGTATTGCCACGGGAATGTGTGATGGAGCGGTGTTCAGGGAGCTTCACTCTGTGTCTGACCACGGGGGTTTGCGATAGGACAGTGTGGAGGGATTTCCACTCTGTGTCTTTTTTTTTTTTTCCCGGGATGTTGTGGTGGGACGGTGTGAAGGGAGCTTCACAATTTGTCTGACCCCTGGAGTGTGTGATTCGTTGGTGTGGGGCAGCTTCACTCTGTTTTTGACCCTGTGATTGTGCGATCGGACTGTGTGAAAAAAAAAAAAAGCTTCACTCTGTGTCTGTCCCTGGCAGTGTGTGATGGGTGAGTGTGTGGGGAGATATAATCTGTGTCTGACCTCGGCAGTCTCCGGTGGGACGGAATAGTGGGAGCTTCACTCTGTGTCTGATCCTGTGATTGTGCGATGGAACTGTGTGGAAAAAAAAAAGTTTCACTCTGTGTCTGTCCCTGGCAGTGTGTGGTGGGTGAGTGTGTGGGGAGATATACTCTGTGTCTGACCCCGGCAGTCTCTGCTGGGACGGAATAGTGGGAGCTTCACTCTGTGTCTGATCCCAGAAGTGTGTAATGGGTCGGTGTAGAGGGGGCTTAACTCTGTGTCTGATCCCGTGATTGTGCGATGGGACGGTGTGGAGGGAGCTTCCCTCTCTGTTTGACCCTGGGAGGGTGTGATGGGACGGTGTAGAGGGAGCTTTACTCTGTGTCCGACCCCGGGTGTATGCAATGGGACGGTATGGCGGGAGCTTCACTCTGAGTGACCCCTGAAGCGTGTGATAGGACGTTGTGGAGGGAGCTGCACTAGTGTCTGGCCCCGGGAGCGTGTGAAGGGACGTTTTGGAGGGAACTTCACTCTGTCAGGCCCCGGGCAGATTGTGGCCATCCTCACGTGGTCTGTCACATACCTCTTCCTCGATTGAGCTAATTTCCAGCAGTTTTGAGCCACCCTTCGAACAATTTATCTTCGCTCCAGCGTGAGATTTTGCCACCGTGATATGAAATAACAAGCGCCTCTCCTGCTGACCCATCCCTGTCAGCACGTCAATTCTGTAAATGGGGAGCAGAGAACAGTGAGTGACGATATTGGGTTTTGCTGACAGTGAAACTGTGTCCCCACAGGGACCCTTCATGTCGTATCCGATATAAATAGTTACGAGTATATTCAGGGAAGGCAAATTTACCCTGCAACTATCCATTTTTCGCAGACTTGTTCACTATAGATAATTGGCCTCATGATTTACACTCAATGTTATGGAACAGTTGTTGCCCCTCAACCATCAGGAAGAAGGTCCAGGAGCCTCAGGAGTCTCACAACCAGTTTCAAGAAGATATACTATCCCTCAACGATCTGAAGGGTGGTACAGGAGCCTCAGGACTCACACCACCGGGTTCAGGGACAGTTATTACCCAACAAAAATCAGGAAGAAGGTACAGGAGCCTCAGAGCCCTACACTACCAGGTTCTGGAAAATTATTACCACTCAACCATCAGGATGGGTGTCTAGGAGCCTCAGGACTCAGACATCCAGGTTTCCTAACGGTTGCTACCCCTGAACCATCATGAAGGAGGTAAAAAAGGCTGAGGTCTCAGGCGGTCACCCATCCAAGTACTGACCAGGCCTGAGCCTGCTTAGCTTCGGAGCAGAGGGAGCTGGGGTTACATGTCCACTTACTTTTATGGGTACTGTAATGGGGACCCACAACTCACAGGGAGGAAGAGCTATCCCCCACGGACTGATGTTTCCTCTAGCTGAACCCAGGTTCATCTAGAGACCCCAGCCTTGGAATCACACCTTCGTGGCATTTTGTATTATTATTCGCGATTCTTGGTTCTAATTTGTTCAGGCAGTAGATCGATTAAGCTTTATTCTGCTAATTTCAATGATATATTGACAGATGAATACACATGGCTAATGACAAAGTACAATTCATTTCTTTTAATGTCACTGGACTGTCAAATCCAATCAAACGCTGCAAAATTCTATCTAAAATGAATAAAAAAGAACAAGCCCATGTACTATATTTACAGGAAGCTCACTTCAGTGATAAATAGCATGGAAAACGAAAAAGAATGGGCTTCACTAATTTGTTTTTCTCCTCATATAAATCAGGACATGAGAGAGGGGTTGTTATTCTTAGCTCAAGCAAGCTAAATTTCGAAAAAGTATCCGAAATGGAATATAAGGAGGGCAGATATATTCTGGTAAGGGGGAATATAGATGGGAATTCAGATACCCCGTTGAATATAAAAGCGCACCCAGGAAGTGGCAATTCGTTTCTTTCATAAAATTACTAATATATTGGAATGGAAACAGAGGGTCTCCTGATATGTGGAGGAGGCGTAGATCTACAATTACACCCAAATTTAGATTCTTCCGATAGAAAAGCCTATGATACAAAATCCTAACATAAGAAAGTTAATACACTTTTTGAGAAAGTTGGCTTAATAGATATATGGTGGGACCTTTCCCCGACAAAAGGGATTACATTCAATATTCTGTCCCACTTTTTGTATATACAAGTACAGACTACTTAATGTGTCAGTGCGTGGCCAAGTGGTTGAGGCGTCGGTCTAGTGAACTGAAGGTCGCTGGTTCGATCCTCAGCTGTGGCAGCCTGTTGTGTCTTTGAGCAAGGCACTTAACCACACGGTGCTCTGCGACGACACCGGTGCCAAGCTGTATCGGCCCTATTGCCCTTCCCTTGGACAACATCGGTGGCGTGGAGAGCGGAGGCTTGCAGCATGGACAACTGCCGGCTGTCTTTGTTAGGAGAAAATTAGAATTCGAACTTTTGACCCGCAATTTGACTGTAAGAAAAGGTGGGGCCCGTTACTATCATTTGATTTGAGTTAATTAAGATGATACCCTTCTGTTTCTTGTGTAATCGGATTCTGTTGGTGGATTGATTTTTTGTTCATTTATGGAAGCGTGTATGGCGTACAGCTCCGGGATTGTGCTACCAAAGATTTTTTTAAATGTTTTTTCGGTCAGTGTTTTTTTTTATTTTTGGTTTAGTTAGCAGGGGTTCCAAAAAATATATTATTAGCATTTTTCCCTCTTATTATTGGTATACTGTTTAGCTTGGTTAATTAGTTATCTGATAGTTTAACTCTTATTGTATATATTGATATGTTGATTTGACTATTGTACTGTGTTTTTGTTGATTTTAAATAATAATTAATCAAAAGACTTATAAATGAATAAATAAACAATTAGAGAGTAAGAGCATGTATTTGGGGTGTGTACCTTAAGAGTAGGAAAATAGATAAATATTTAATGAATATACTGCTGGTGGTTGGGAAAAAAAAAAGACCATTAACAGGAAATCGTTATCACAGGAAGCCCAACTTTAAATGTATTGATGGAAATTACAATGGACATTTACAAAATGGGGAAGCATCTGTTAATCATAAGTTGGAACAATATGATACATACTGGGGAAAATGGTTTAACTACATAACACCTCATAGGCCTGATTTTATTCTCAGAAGTGAATTAATATGTTGTAATAAAAATGATCACTCCGTACTTGCAGTTAGCTTTCTTCTTTCACTTGTTCTTTCTCTCCTTTCCTTTCGATAAGTGTATACCTCAGATAAATATTATTTGGAGATTTATGACAAATATGATTGTTGTTGTTCGTCCATCGTACGTCGATGAGGACCTCGACACCATTATTGATGATGTCGAGACTAGCTCGTCACTTTGATTTAAGTGAGGGAGAGTTGCGCAACGTCAGCCACAGTCTCTCTTCCCAATTCCCATCTGGATCCAGTGGCAAGACAGAGTCGAGACGGCTGGAGATGGGACTAGGCGCAGTGGATGACAAGGACGTCTTCTGTGTCTTGTTCTGCTCTACACGTTCCACGACCCTTGCAGAGACCGCCTTCTTGACCGTTGGACCTTCCATTGGTCTCGTCCACTCAATCCGCCGGAGTCTGTCTTCACATGCTGGGATAGACAGCTCCCTATCTCACCGAGGGTTTCAGACCCGTCGGCTACCCTCACCTGGTTTAGCCAGCTTGTCGAAGCCCGGAGTGTGGCTGTTGTCGCATGCAAACAGCTACGGGGAGCCACAGGTGAGAGCTGAGTGCCAGGTGGGGACCAAAGGTGGACTAACCGCCTTGAAAAGGACGCGACATGTTTCCCCACCGGAGGTGCTACCCCTCCCTGACACCCCATACACCCCACAAATATGATTACATGATATACAAATCCCATTTCCAGAAAAGTTGGGATATTTTCCAAAATGCAATAATAAACAAAAATCTGTGATATGTTAATTCACGCGAACATTTATTTAACTAAAAAAAAGTACAAAGAAAAGATTTTCAATAGTTTTACTGACCAACTTACTTGTAATTTGTAAACATACACAAATTTAGAATTTAATGGCTGCAACAAACTCAACAAAAGTTGGGACAGAGGCATGTTTACCATTGTGTTACAGCACTTTTTTTCTTTTAATAACACTTTTTAATCGTTTTGGAACTGAGGATACTAATTGTAGTAGATTTGCAATTGGAAATTTTGTCCATTCTTGCTTGATATAAGACTTCAGCAGCTCAACAGTCCGTGGTCTCCGTTGTCTGATTCTCCTTTTCATGATGCGCCATACATTTTCAATAGGAGATAGATCTGGACTGGCAGCAGGCCGGTCAAGCACACGCACTCTTGTCTACAAGGCCACGCTGTTATAGCCCGTGCCGAATGTGGTCTGGCATTGTCCTGGTGAAATAAGCATGGATGTCCCGGATGATACGTCGCCTTGATGGTAACGTACGTGTCCCTAAAATCCTAATATACGCCTCAGAGTCAATGGTACCTTCACATACATGCAACTCACCCATCCGTGGGCACTTATGCACCCCCATACCATCACAGATGCTGGCTTTTGCGCATTTCGCTGATAATAATCTGGATGGTCGTTTTCAACTTTGGCGCGGAGAACTCGACGCCCGTTTTTTCCGAAAACTAGCTGGAATGTGGACTCATCTGACCACAGCACACGTTTCTACAGTCTTTCGGTCCATCTGAGATGAGCTCGGGCCCAGAGAACTCGCCAGCATTTCTGCATAGAGTTGATGTTTGGCTTCCTCCTTGCGTAATACAGTTTCAAGTTGCATTTCTGGATGCAGCGACGGACTGTGTTGAGTGACAATTGTTTTCCGAAGTACTCCCGAGCCCAGGTGGCTATAATTGTCACAGTAGCATGACGGTTTCTTAGGCAGTGCCGCCTGAGGGCTCGAAGATCACGCGGATTCAACAGTGGTTTCCGACCTTGCCCTTTACGCACTGAGATGTCTCTGAATTCTCTGAATCTGTTCACAATATTATGTACTGTAGATGTTGAAAGACCAAAATTCTCTTCAATCTTGCGTTGAGAAATGTTCCTTTTGAACTGACTAACAAGTCTCTCAGGAATTTTGGCACAAAGGGGTGAGCCACGACCCATCCTTGCTTGCAAAGACTGAGCCTTTGATTGACGCTACTTTTATACCCAGTCATGATACCTCACCTGCTACCAATTAGCCTGTTTAATGTGGAGTCCTCCAATCCGGTGTTACTTGAATATTCTGTGCATTTCCAATCTTATTTTGACCCTGTCTCAACTTCTGTTGAGTGTGTTGCAACCATCAAATTCTAAATGTGTGTATATTTACAAAATACAATTAAGTTGGTCAGTAAAACTATTAACAATCTTTCCTTTGAACTTTTGTCAGTTAAATAAAGGTTCACGTGAATTAACATATCACAGATGTTTGTTTTTATTGCATTTTGGAATTATCCAAACTTTTCTGGAAATAGAGTTTGTATATGTACAGTATTTGAAATATATCTTATGGAAACGTTTGATGATGAAGTTCTATATAAAAAATACAAAAAGTGCTGAAGATGAAAAAAGAATGGCTTCTACAACAGGAGGATGATCCTAAACACACCTCAAAATCCGCAACGGACTACTTCAAGAGGCGCACGATGAAGGATTTACCATGGCTTTTACAGTCCACCGAACTAAACATCATCCAAAATCTGTGGATAGACCTCAAAAGAGCAATGCATACAAGACGGCCCAAGAATTTCACAGAACTAGAAACCTTTTGCAATGTAGAATGGGCAAAAATCCCCCAAACAAGAATTGAAAGACTTTTAGCTGCCTACAGAATGCGTTTAGACGCTACCACACTTGCCAAAGCGCCTGTTACAAAGTACTGACCATACAGGGTGCCCAAACGTTTGCTTCGGGCCCTCTTCCTTTCTGTTATTTTGAAACATTAAAATATGGAATTAAAAAAAGTAATCTTGCTTAAAATATTAAAGAAATGTGGCATCTTTAACATGATGCCTTTTGGAAATCAGGTCATCTTTTACTCGGTTATCTATTCACAGTAACAGAAATTTTGAGCAGGGATGCCCAAACTTTTGCATGCCGCTGTATATGCATCAGGACCTCCGGCTGCTCACTCACCCACTTAAGAATCATTGAGAAGGAATGGTGTGCTGAGAGAAGAGGAAGGAAGGGGAGGAGAGTGGAGGCGACAGAACGGCTGTTCAGCTTGCAGCCGTTGGAGCAGAACGTGTGAGTCGCCATTTTCTTCCACCCTGTTTCTGACTGGAAGCTGTTTAAACACCAAAATCCCCTAACTATGACTTTGAATCAGACACAGAGTAAATCTCCCTCCACACCGACCCATCGCACACACCCGGAGTAAGACACAGAATTAAGCTCCCTCCACACGGTCCCATCACACACTCCCGGGGTCAGGCACTGAATGAAGCTCCCTCCACACCGTCCCATCACACACTCCCGGGCTCAGACATAGTGTGAAGCTCCCTCCACACTGTACCATCACACGTTCCCAGGTGTCGGATACAGAGCGCAGCTCTCTCCTCACCATCCGAAAATCCACTCCCTTGTTTACACAAACAGTGAAGCTCACAACATATTGTCCCATCACTCTCCCGCGGTCAGATATTTGAAGTACACCCGCACCATCGCAGCACACTCTGCTGGTATCAGAAAATGTGCGCAGTTCCCACCCGCCGCCGCTCTCCCCACTCACCAATACCCAGCGCTTCGGCGTTCCAGTAGTCTCGAACTGTGTGTGTCTCTCGGAAATGGTGTCTGTGTGTGTGTGACCGGATGGTGTGCTGCGTGAACGGGAAGGGGAAGGAAGGGGAGGAGAGAGGAGGCCAGGGAAGGGGTTGTGAGATTGCAGATACTGATGCAAATGGTGTGGAACCACGTGACCGGCCTGTGCATGCAGAGCTTGGAGAGGCTCAGAGCCTGGCGATAGATATTCGGTGGAAGGGAGAAGTGTATCACCACACGTCATTTCTCCCTCAGACTTCCCACAATTGCCGCTGAACACAGAAAGGGAGGCGCGTGGGACGGATTGAAGGGTTTTACTGGATGGATCGTGTCATGGCGACGGAGTGGGCGGTAAGGAAGGTAGGGAATGTGTGCAGGAGAGGCAATGGGTCACGGAGTATGGTACGTTTAAAGGAAGGGAGGAGTGACGGAGACGGGAGTAGTGTAGTGCAGGGAGTATGTGAGGGGGACGAGGAGTAGTGCAGAAGAGGGAGAGTTGGACAGATTCCGGGTGGGGGGTGTTTGCCGAGGGAGGGTTCTATGCATACAGGGAGGAGGGTTTCCGTATGACTGTGAATGGCCTGACTCTGGGTCAGTATCTCTCAGTGGTGAGGTTCTGCTACGGTGCAACGTCTCGTTGTGTCGGTGTCACGATGCGGGCGTGTTCGTGTCACGACGGGGGAGGGGGGAGGGGTGATGAACTGAGAGCTTGGATACATACATGGAATTGTGACGTAGTGGCCATTACCGAGCCTCGGCTGGCACCAGGGCAGGAATGGGTTCTCAATATCCCTGGATTTCAGTGCTTTTAACAGGATGGGGGAGGGGCGCGGGGATTGAAGAGGAGGAGGGGTAACATTACTGGTCGGGATACCACTACAGCTACAGGAAGGGTGGGTAATAGAGCACGATCCTCTTTTGAGTCAGTATGAGTGGAACTCAGGAACAGGAAGGGAGCAGTTACTCTATTGGGAGTATTCTATAGGCTCCCTGTTAGCAGCAGAGATACCGCGGAGCAGATTGGGAGACAGATTTTGGGAAGGTGCAAAAATAACAGGGATTTTACCTTGTGTGTCTTTCACTTCCCGAATATTTGTTTGGCACCTGGTTAGTTCCAATGTTTAGACGGGGCAGAGTTTGTTGAGTGTGTCCAGGACGGATTCCTCTCACAGTATGTCGACAGCCCGACTCGGGTGAATACCGTACTAGATCTAGTACTAGGTAACGAACCGGGTCTGGTCACAGATCTCTCAGTGGGTGAGCATCTGGCGGACAGTGAGCACCGCTCGAGGCCTTTAAAATAATCATGGAAAAAGATAGAATCACAGAGGGCAGGAAAAATCTTAATTGGGGAAGGGCACATTATGAGGCGATAAGGCTAATCCTTGAGGCTGTGAATTAGGATGATATTTTTGCAGGAAAATGTACGATGGACACGTGGTCGATGTTTAGGGATCTCTTTCAGGATGTTAAGAACAAATTTGTCCCGGTGAGGAAGATAAAGAGTGGTAGGGTGAAGGAACCATGGGTGACAAGTGAGGTGGAAAATCTAGTCAGGTGGAAGAAGGCAGCATACATGAGGCTTAGGAAGCAAAGCTTAGATGAGTCTATTGAGGAATATACGGTAGCATTAAAGGAGCTGAAGAAGGGGCTGAGGAGAGCAAGAAGGGGGCATGAGAAGGCCTTGGCGAGTACGGTAAAGGAAAACCCAAAGGCATTCTTCAATGATGTGAAGACCAAAGGGATGTCAGGAGTGAAGGTAGGACCGCTGAGGGATAAAAGTGTGAAATATACCTGCAGGCTGTGGAATTGAGCGAGGTCCTCAATGAATACTTTTCTTCGGTATTCACCAATTAGAGGGAACTTGATGACGGTGAGGACAATATGAGTGAGGTTGATGTTTCGCAGCATGTTGATATTAAGGGAGAAGAGGTGTTGGAGTTGTTAAAATACTTTAGGACGTATAAGCTACCGGGGACTGACGGACTATTCCACAGACTGCTCCACGAGGCGAGGGAAGATATTTCTGAGGCTCTGGCTAGGATCTTTGTGTCCTCGTTGTCCACAGAAATGGTACCGGAGGATTGGAGGGATGCGAATGTTGTCCCCTTTTACTAAAAATTTAGCAGGGATATTCGGAGTAATTATAGAGCAGTGAGCCTTATGTCTGTGGTAGGAAGCTGTTGGAAAAGATCCTTAGAGTCAGGACCTATAGGTCTGGTAGAGTCCTTTGAGCAGGTGTAAAGGCAAGCAGAGGAGGGGAGAGGATGTGATATACATGGACTTTAGTAAGGCATTTCACAAGTTTCCACGCGGTAGGCTTATTCAGAAAGTCAGAAGGCATGGGTTTAGGGAAGGTTTGGCCAAGCGGATACAGAATTTTCTTGCATGCACAAGGTAGAGGGTCGCTGTGCATGGAGTGCATTCCGATTGGAGGTTTGTGACTAGTAGTGTCCCAAAAGGTTCGGTTCTGGGACCTCTACTTTTCGTGATTTTAATTAACGACCTGGATGTGGGGGTAGAAGGGAGGGTTGGCAATCTTGCAGACGGCACAACAGGTTGGTGGTGCTGTGGATAGTGTAGTGGATTGACGAAGATTGCAGAAAGAAATTGATAGAATGCAGAAGTGGGCTAAGAAGTGGCAGATGGAGTTCAACCCAGAGAAGTGTGCGGTGGTGCACTTTGGAAGGACAAACTTCAAGATACAGTACAAAGTAAATGGAAGGATACTTGGTTTTGTGGACGAGCAGAAGGATCTAGGGGAACATGTACACAGATCCCTGAAAGATGTCTCACAGGTAGATAGGGTAGTTAAGAAAGCTTATAGAGTGTTTTATTTAATCAGTCGAGGGATAGTGTTTAGGAGTCATGGGGTAATAATGCAGTTCTATAAAACTCTGGTGAGGCCACACTTGGAGTACTGTGTCCAGTACTGAACGCCTCACGATAGGCGGGATATGGAGGCAATGGAAAGGGTGCAGAGTTGATTTACCAGGATGCTGCCTGGTTTAGAAAGTATGTATTATGATCAGAGATTAAGGGAGCCAGGGGTTTACTCTTTGGAGAGAAGGGCGATGAATGGTGACATATTAGAGGTATATAAGGTATTAAGAGGAATAGGTGGAGTGGACAACCAGCGCATCTTCCCCAGTCCACCACTGCTCAATAAAAGAGGACATGCTTTAAGGTAAGGGGTGGGAAGTTGAAGGACGATATTAGTGGTAGTTTTTTTTTACTCACAGAGTGGCTGGTTTAAGTAATGCACTGCCTGAGTCAGCGTGGAGACAAATACACTAGTGAAATTTAAGAGACTGCTAGACAGGTATATGGAGGAATTTAATGCGGGGGCTTATATGGGAGGTAGGGTTTAAGGGTCGGCACAACGTTGTGGGCTGAAGGGCCTGTACTGTGCTGTACTATTCTATGTTCTATGTTCTATGAAAACGGAATACTATGAGCTGTTTTTCAGCATCAGTCTAAAGGCGGTGTCCGTGTCACAGTGAGGTCCGTGTGTCTCGATCACCACCTATACCGTCTGTTAAGTGGTGATTCCCTCTGTTTATCAATGCATCTTCAATACCCCTGATCTCCCCACCCCCCGTTTTTTTCCCATCAGGTGAGCTCAAATCTCTCTCTGCTCTTTCTACAGAGTAGAAAACTTTAATCACAGAACAGAACAGATCATTCGGCCCAAAGATTGTGATGTACCATTTTAACTGAATACCTTCTGCCTGCACAGCGTCCGTCTCCCTGAAATCCCTGCTCACCCACGAGACTGTTAAAGAGTCAGTTTTAAGCCTCTGTGGATCTCCCTCCACTACCAGCACTGGGAGCACCTTCCAATCACCCAGCAGTCTCTGTGAAAACAAAAATCTTGCCAAACTTATCTCCTTTGAACCCACCCCCTCTCGTCTTAGTCTGAGTCATCTAGCATTAGGCATGTGCACCCTGAAGGTAAATGTACACGCTGTCTGGTCTATTTGCGTCTCATTGTGATGTAAACCTCAATACGAAACTGAACCCGAGGTCAGACCTATGCTCTTCTCTAATAACGACGTATCCAATGGTATTACCAGCACTAGATGCAAAGCAGTGCAAAGCATAAATTTCTGTCCCCTGCCTTGTCCCATTCCGGAGGATGAGATCAAGTATTGCACTCTCTCGTTGTGACTTCATACGCACTGATTAAGGAAACCTTCTTGAAAACATTTGACAAAATAACCCACTGGTTCTTTCACAGTATGAGGATCACAGTCAATCCCTAGAATGTTAAAAACACCCAATGGACGAGTTCTTCAGTCTGTCCGAACTGAGCACCGCCATGATGTTTTCTCCAACAAGTAAAGCAGCCCCTCAGCCTAAATTATATATGCTTCAGCACGGCTCTAAACAGCGGTAAACTGGAGGGCTGAGTTAACAGACCTGCCCCTCCTGCACTCAAGTCTTACTGATGGCTAAACGATCGTGGTTCCAGGCGTTGATCCCGGCCCTGAGCTCATCTGCCTTGCGTGCAATGCTTCCTGTATTGAGACGTAGGCCGCTCAGAACACGAGTCACGGCAGGCTTAACCTTTTGCTGTCTGACGTTGTTGAGCTTTGACCAACATCTGTCCCATCTGACTCCACCATCTGTGATGCCATTCTGGTTTTTCATCCCCTGCAGCTTCACACCGACCCCTTTCTAATGGCAAACCCTCCCACTGGGATATTAGTTCCGCTGCAGTTCAGTTCAGGAAACCGTGGAGCTGCACAACGTGGGGGTGATGCGTCGCGGCCTCCGGACCTGAGTCTGTGCTGCCCCCCAGTGTTCGTTCGACAGATGACAAGCTCTGTTTTGGTAGATTGCCTCGATTTCGGAGTCAAATTACGTAGGGCCTCAAACAGCTTATATAAACAAACCAACAAACAAACAAACAAACAAACAAACAAATAAATAAATAAATAAATAAACACGTGCGTGCGAGTGTGAGCGTGTGTGTGTGTGTGTGTGTGTGTGTGTGTGTGTGTATGTGTGTGTGTGTGTGTGTGCGCGCGCGCGCGCGCACGCCTGTGCAAATATAGCGGGAATGTATTTACCTGATCTCCTACATGTCCTTTCAATCTTTCTTTTTTTTAAATTCTATATTATTTGTGATTTATGATTTGTGCCGTGTACGACTCTTGGTATTATGTTTTGCTGCTTTGTCCTGGCTATATTCATGGTTATTCATGTATAAAAGAAATACAATTAAACAGAAATTGAATTGAATGAAATGCAATGAAATGAAACCGTCTCGTCCTGTAGAGGTCGCACCATCCTTGGAAGAGAGCCCAATGATCCACAAATCTGAAGCCCTCGTTCCGACAGCAACTCTTTAGCCCCATGATAAAATAAATTGTGTTTCTATTTCTGCAACACCTGGACATACATAACTGTACTGAACCGCCTCCCTCTTTCTACTGGTATTACTGATACCCATAATGACCACTTACCATCGAGTAATCTCGCTCTCGTTCACAGAATCACTTTCTCTGTTCCCGTAACAAAGAAAACCCCATTCGCTACAGCTCGTCACATTTTCACCTTCCGACTCCCTATTCCCTTCTGAGAGACAGAACCACACTCAGTGCCAGAGACACCAATCCTCAGCACTCCGCCGTTCTAATAGTCTTGAATTGTGACTCGGAGATTGCCCGTGTGTTTGTGTTCAGATGATGTGCAGGGAAGAGGAGAGAATGGGAAGACGGGCAGGGTGGTGTTAGTGGGAGCAGGGACGTGGTGGTGAGACAGTAGTCACTGGGAGGAAGCACCGTCGAACCAAACGAGCGGCCTGTCCACACCGAACAGCGAAGAGGCGAGGAACCGAGAGATCGACATCCGATTCCGGGGGCGGGGAGGGTGGGTGTGGTTGATGTAACACCACACGTCACCGCTCCCCCTTGTCCCCACAATCATAGGTACTCAGAGAGGGAGGAGTGTAGAAGACGGAAAGTGTTGATGGAAACGTTGAGGGCTGCCGGAAATGGAGTGGGTCAGGGAGACGAGGAGAATGAGTTGGGGAAGGAAGAGATAGCGTAGACGACGAGGAGTGTAGGGGACGGATCGGTGATGGAGACGGGTTGTGTTGAAGCGGAAGATGATGACGGAAACGGGGCGGGGTGTATGGGGATGTCGTAGCTGCCGATGACGAGGTTGGCCGCTGGGGAAAGAGGATTGACAACGAGGGGAATTGTAGCGCACGAAGAGACTGCTGGAGACAGGGAAGGGTGAAGTGACTCCTGGTGGCGACAGAGACTGGCGGTGTGTAGAAGAGCGAGAGTGTCATGGCGACGGGCAAGGGTGAAGGGATGAGAAGGTTGACTAGACCGGAGAGTGGTGCAGAGGAGAGAGGGATTGATAGAGACTGTGGAGGGGGAGAGCAGGGGATGAAGGAGTGTCTGACACGGGTAGCGGTGCAGAGGAGTGAGTGAGTCAGAGAGGTGGGGTGAATTTTACCTGTCGGATGGGGTGACGTAAAGCGGTTATGCTGTCGGGGTGGGAGGAGATGACGGAGGCGTGGAGGGATGCAGGTGAGTACGTACACGAGTTGGGAAGTCACATTGCAGTTGAACAAGACGTCGGCGAGGGACACATTGTTCGGCACAGCTCGCCCCCTTCTCTTCTGTGACCTCTGTTCGAAGTTAGATGTACGAATCATCCTTTAGGTTGGTAAACCCTCGCAAGGCATCAGGTTCCGAAGGTGTATCCGGTAGGACACTGAAAACATTTGTCGATCAACAGGCTGGATTGTCCACGGAGTCAGTAGTGAGGAAGGAAATGCAAAGGCAGCACTCAATTCCAGAGCAAGAATTTAATTTTACGGCACTGATGAGACCTTATTTGGAGAAATGTGAGCAGATTTCCGCCTCTTACATAATCCAGCCAGATGTGCTTACATTGGAGAGGGTTGATAAACGGTTCCGGACAAGGATGTCAGCACCTCAGTGGATCTATCTTGGGCCCAACATATTCATGCAAAAAATAAGGTGTCAAGAGGCCATTCCCCGGAGTGTGGTCAGCTGCTGCTTTCCCTTTAAGCCTCAGACGGCCAATTATTGCCTGTAACATACCTTAACCGAATGTCTGCAGTTAAAGGCCTGCGCACCATCCCAAACATCCATAGCTCTCTCCGTACAGAAGGGATTACAACGTCAGGAGTTTGAGAAGATTTGGTCTCTCATTGAAAACTCGCAAATGATCGCTGGGAGCATTCTGGCTTGTCGCATCGCCGCCTGGTGTGGAGGCTGCAACGCACAAGGTCGCCAGAGGCGGCAGTGGAGAGTAAACTCAACCAGCTCCATCACGAGCACAACAGTCCCCAGCATCGAGGACATCCTCAAGATGCGATACCTGGAGAGGGCGGCATCCATCAATGAGGCCGAGCACCCCGGGACAAGCTCCCTGCTCATTACTACCAGCCGAGCGGGGAAGAGGCACAGGAGTCTGAAATCTCACGGATTCAGGAACCCCTTTTCACCCTGCTCCATCATAATCTTGAATGGATGAGCACCAACTCGACATTATTAGCGGTAATTAGCGTCTTTTTTTTGTTTTACATTTTACAAACCTTGTACATTAATCTTACAAGTTTGAACCCCACTGATCCTTCAAAAAATCAAATCTCATGTGGTACACGTCACAGAATATATAAAAACAGACCGTGAATCCAGTGGAAAACACGCGATACAGGTGGACAGACACCTGACACGCTGACCGTCATCAGTCAGGACACTGAGTACGGGAGTCGGAGGTCACGTTGCAGTTGTACAAGACGTCGGTCAGGCCGCACTTGGAGTACGGTGTTCAGTTTGGGTCGCCCTGCTGTACAGAAAGATGCCACTGAGCTGGAAAGACTGTAGAGGGAGATTTCCGAGGATGCTGCCGGGACACGAGGGACTGAGTTATGGAAGCGAATAGGTGCACTCTATTTCCCCAGGGATGGGGGTATTGAGAACATTAGGGCACAAGATTGAGTTGAGAGTAGCTGAAAAGAAAAAAGGTAGAGAGAGAGGGAGTAGCTAAACCAAAGAATGGAATGGGGAGGGAGGGGTAGAGAGGGAGTAGAGAAATACGGGAGAGAATGTGAAGAGATGGGAGAAGAGTTGTGGGGAAAGGAGCCAGAAAGCGAGGAGAAATAAAATGGAGATGCAATAGGTGAGGTGGGAGGGGAGGAAGATGAGAGAGAGGGTTTAGAGGGACGACGGTAAAGGGATAGAGGAATGTCGAGTAAGAGTGCGATAGAAGGAAATAAGAGAGTTGGGTTGGGGCGAGGGACAGAGAGGAAGCAGTACTGAGAGTCGGGAACAGAGATCGGCGAGAAAGAGGATGTTCCCATTTGATTGAAGTCGGCCCCTTGGGCTGTTGACAGAGGTCCGGTATCATACCAGGAATATCAGGGTACAAAGGTGCAGGCTTCTCACAGATGAAACGGTGTTGATCATTACTGCAACTCTGAAACCAACCGGGTTTCCATTCACTGCATTCGAACTTTCCAGCGTTCATTTTGTACACGACACCAGAGGCCACTTTCCTGTCAATGAGGGGTAAACATCTTCAAAACGGACAACCCTCTGTCAGTCCCCAAAATCACTGAACACTCCCTTACCGTTGACCTATGGCAGACCCCAAAATCTCCGACTACTCCAACGTCCCAGCACAGTCCTGTGTCAGTCTCCAGGAAACTCCCACTGACCCTCTCTCTCCCTTCAGCCCTGCTTCAGTCCCCATATTAATCCCTTGCCCCAGCCTGTCTCCACAGACCGGTGTCAGACACCAGAATAATCACAGTACCAGTATAATCACACACCCTTACGGTTGACCTGTGGCAGACCCCAAAATCTCCGACAACTCTAATGTCCCAGCACAGTCCTGTGTCAGTCTCCAGAAAACTCTCACTGACCCACTTTCTCCCTGCAGACCTGCATCAGTCCCCAAAGTAGTGCCTTGCCCCACCCTGTCCCCAGAGACCGGTGTCAGACACCAGGATGATCACAGTACCCGACCTTCTCCCGACGGTCCCGTGCCGTTCCCCAAAATATCCGTACAGCGCCACTCTCTTCCCAAGGCCCTATGTCAGTCCCCAAAATACTCCCACTGTCTCACTGTCTACCACAGGCCTGCTTTATATCGTAAAATAGTCAGACTTCCCATTCTCACCCCACAGATTTGTGTAAATCCCCAAAGTACACCCACTGCCTCACTCTCTCCGCACAGCCCAGTGTCGTTCCCCAAAATACTCGCACTTCCCACTCTCACCGCACAGACGTGTGCCAGTCCCCGACATAATCCCACTGCCCAACCATCTCCCTATAGACCTGTCAGAAACCAACACACTCCCACTTCCCACTCTTTTCCCACAGACCTCTGTCAATGCCCAAATCAATCCCACTGATAAATTCTGTCTCCACAGATCTGTGTCAGTCCTAAAGTATTCCCACTACCTTACCCTCCCCCACAACCGGTGTCAGTTCCCAAAAGAGCTCCGCATCTCCACCCTCTCCCCACGGCCCAGTGCCTGTCACCAAAATAATCTCACTGCCCAACTTTCTACATACAGATTTCTGTTATCACCAAAACACTCCCGCTTACCACTGTCTTCCCACAGTCCACGTCAGTCCCCAAATTCATTCAACGACACACACTCCACCGACAGCCTGTGTCGGGTCCCAAAATAATGCAATTGCCCACTCTTCCACCAGAGACCTGTGTCTCCCAAATTAATCTCAGTACCGCATTCCATCTACACGGTGTTACACTGACACATCTCCTCCCAACAGACCTCTTGTTGCAAAGGTGGGCGTTCATGGCGGACCCAAATGCAAGACACAGACACTGAAGTACTAGGAATAGGACCTGACTAGAGTAGGGACGTGACAGGGTGCAGACACGGAGCAGGGACAAGAGTGCAGATTTGGGCTAAGACAGGGACAAAACAGGGAACCCGGATAACGAACTGTGCACTAGGAGACTGGGCTTAGGCTCCGAGTTAAAGCCTGGACAAGGACACAGAACCCGGGACTTGCCGCGGGCTCGGGCCCCTGAACTGGGCAAGGACATGACATGACTGCAGGACACAGGCTGGGGTCTTGAAACTGAGCTAGGAGACAGACTGGGGTCTTGAGGCCTGAGCTTGGAGACAGGCTGGGGTCTTGAGGCTTGAGATTGGAGATAGGTTGGGGTCTTGAGGCCTGAGCTTGGAGACAGGCTGGGGTTTTGAGGCTTCAGCTTGGAGAGAGGCTTGAGCCCTGAGGCCTGAGCTTGGAGACAGGCTGGGGTCTTGAGGCCTGAGCTTGGAGACAGGCTGGGGACTTGAGGCCTGAGCTTGGAGACAGGCTGGGGACTTGAGGCCTGAGCTTGGAGACAGGCTGGGTTCTTCAGGCCTGAGCTTGGAGACAGGCTGCGGTCTTGAGGCCTGAGCTTGGAGACAGGCTGGGGTCTTCAGGCCTGAGCTTGGAGACAGGCTGGGGTCTTGAGGCCTGAGCTTGGAGACAGGCTGGGGCACTGAGGCCTGAGCTTGGAGACAGGCTGGGGTCTTGAGGCCTGAGCTTGGAGACAGGCTTGGGGTCTTGAGGCCTAAGCTTGGAGACAGGCTGGGGTCTTGAGGCTTGAGATTGGAGATAGGTTGGGGTCTTGGGTCTTGATGCTGGAGGCTGCAGCCTGGGGTCCTGAGTCTTGGAATGTGGAGGTCGCTAACTCGGAGGCCACAGCTCGGAGACAGACTGGGAACTGTACATCAACATAGAGCCTGGAATTATCCTCCGAAAAGCCGGGGATCATCTTTAACACGACACTAACATGAGACAGGACAGTACACAGACTTAGAGCTGGGACTTATTCCTAGACAAGCCGGGACTCAAATTTATCTCCACACCAATGTGGAACAGGTCCATCCGTAAGTTAACTGTAGAACGGCCGGAGTTACCTAACAGAGGCAAAGCCAAGACAAGACAAGACCGGAAAACAACACCCCACCCCGCCCCCCACGCATGGCAACGGCAGAATGCCTCACTTACCCCACGAAAGCGAGGACAAGACAAGACAGATCTCCCTGTCGCGCACGTCAGAACTGCCTGACTTACCCCAGTCCGACGGGCACATCCCTCCCTACCATCGAGGACATTTAAAAGAGGCGATGCCTCGAGAAGGCGCCGTCCATCACTGAGGACCCTCCCCACTCGGGGAAACTCTCTGCTCGTTACTACCATCGGGGAGGAGTCACATGAGTGTAAACACCCACACACAACATCCAGGAACCAGCTTCTGCCCCTGCGCCGTCCCATCTTTGAACGCAAGAACATTTTTGCTGTGTTTATTAAAATTTGTAATTTACATTAATTGTGCATCATTGTGGGATAGAGATGCTGCCAAAGAACATAATCCAGGCTGCAATTTTTTTTCAGATAATAAATCAAATTGCGATTCCGGTGGAAAACATCCGATACTGGTGGACAGGACACCTGGCACGCTGGTCTTTACCAGGTAGGGCACTGAGGGAGACGGAGGGTTTTGAGAGGACGGGGACGGAAGGGAGAGAGAGCTGTAGGGGTGGGGAGAAAGTGAGAGAGAGTTGGCAGAGGAAGAGTAGAAAGAGCGAGCGGAGAAAGGGCGAGGCAAAAGAGGGTGCACGGAAAGGTAGAGGGAGTGGAGAAGTGTGGGACGGGGTTGGAATAGCGAGAACGCAGGGGACCGAAGGGGACTGACATCTGTTGGTGTGTGGTGGGGAGAATCTAGTAGGACGAAGAGGTAGAGAGCGTGAGGAGGGAGTTTGAGAGGGTGGAGGCGTGATAGTTGACGAAGAGAGAATTGGGAAGTAGAGGGTTGGATACTTGATTCAAATCGGCCCCACTGGCACAGACGGCACATGATTAAGTTGATAGTGGGTGAAAAAGAGAAAGAGAGAGAGAGAGAGAGAGAGAGAGAGAGAGAGAGAGAGAGAGAGAGAGAGAGAGAGAGAGATATCAGGGAGACGGAGGGTTCAGATAGAACGGGAAGAGGGGAGTTGGTCAGTAGGTTACTTGATTTCTGTCGCCTCCATTGGATGTTGACAGAGATCCTGAGTATGTTCAGGAATATGCGGGAACAAAACTGCCGACTTCTCGCAGATGAAACGCCGAGCATGATTGCAAGAACTCTTCGCTGGGTACGAGTGGCAGTCTCTGCAGTCTGACGTCCCCGAGGACACCTTGTACAGAAGATCCCAGTCTACATTCCTGTCCAAGACGGTTAACAATTTTAACAGAGACAAAGCAGCTCCAGCAGAGAACCCGAGGCGAGACAGTCTACAAGCTAAGCCCATGAAATCAATCTCTTCTAACAGCCTGTGCCAGTCCCCAAACTGATCCCACTCATCCACTCTCTCCCCACAGCTCCGTGCCAGTACCCAGACAGACACAATGGTCCAAATGTCTCCCCACAATCCCGTGTCAGTTCCCAAACTAATCGTGCAGACCGAATGTCACCCCACAGACCCATGTCTCCCCAAACTAATCGCACCGTACCGCTTTCTCGCCACAGTCTTCTGTCAGTCCCCATACAAATCGAACAGGACCACGCTCTCCCTTCAGATCTCTTTCATTCCCCGTACAAACCCCACTGTCCCACCGTCTCCCCACAGACTTATGGCTGTCCTGAGATGAATCCCTCTCGTCCACACTCTTGCATCATCCCTGTGTCGGTCCCAGAATAATCCTGTTTCCCCTCACTATACCCAGAGCATCGTGTCAGTCTCCGAACATATCGCAGTACACGGCGCACTCACTATAAACTCTGGTCCGCTCCCAGACTTGTACAACTGGCACCCTCTCTCCCACATCCGTGCGTGAGTTTGCAAACCAGTCCCATTAGCGCCCTGTATCGGCCTCCAAACTAATCCAGTTGTCCTACTCTCGCCCCTCAGATCTATGTCATTCACCAAACAAATGCCGCTGTTAATCCCTCTCCTCACAGCCCGGCGACTATCTCCAAAATAATCCCACTCCACCGCGCTTTCCTCACCGATATGCGTCAGTACAAAAAATGAGATAATTCCTGTGTCCTGAGCTCTCCACAGTGCCCCCAGGCAGTTTCCGAATTATCTCCACTGCCCGGACATTCCCCGACAGACACGTGTCGGACTTAAAATGTCCTCATTGTACCACACTCTCCTGAGAACCATGTATAGTTTCATCGTAAACTAATCCCACTTTCTCCCGTCAGGGTTATGTCAATACCCAACTCTCACACCACAGAGTAATCCAAATCTCACCCGTCTTCGCATTTTCCAATCCAGTATGCACTGTTTCGGTACACAAGTTTGTCGGATACAAAGCTCTGTGAAATTAAATTTATTTGATTAATGCCAAGAATCGAAAAGTATGTACGGAGTTTCTCTCAGTTGATTACAACATGAACCTGTGATTGGACGGTGTGGAGGGAGCTTCACTGTTTGCCATATCCTGTGAATGTATCATGGGACGGTGTGTAGGAAGATTCACTCTGTGTCTGACCCCGAGAAAGTGTGCTAGGAGTGTACTGTGGGAGTAACTCCGTGGCTGAACCCGGGGGAGTGTTGGGACGATGTGGAGGGAGATTCACTCTGTGTCTGACCCCGGGAGTGTGTGATGGGACGGTGTGGAGGGAGATTCACTATGTGCCATATCCATGAATGTGTCATGGGGCGCTGTGTAGGAACATTCACTCTGTGTTCGAATCCGGGAGTGTGTGATGGGACAGTGTGGAGGGAGCTTAACTCTGTGTCTGACCCCGAGAATGTGTACTAAGAGTGTATTCTGGGAGTAACTCTGTGGTTGAACCCGGGGGAGTGATGGGACGGTGTGGAGGGAGATAACTCTATGTCTGAACCCGAGAATGTGTCCTGGGAGTGTAGTATGGGTGTCACTCTGTGTGTCACCCCGGAAGTGTCTGATGATTCTTGTGAGATCTTCTTGTGATGTGACACATACCGCTTCATCTCTTGAATTGATTTCAAGCAGCCTTGCATCACGGTTTGAACATTCTTGCATCGCTGTTGGGAAAAATGTTTCAGACGTGGATACGAAATAACACCGGTCTTTATTTGTGATCCAGTCCTTGGAACACGTATGCTCTGGAAATAGGAATAAGAAGTAGTGAATATCACCCCACACCGTCCAATCACGCACATCGGGGTGAGAGATAGAGTGAATCTCCCTCCATTCCGTCCCAACCAACACCACACGGGATCAGACCCTTCGACCGTCATCAATGATGCCCTCACCCGCAGCTCCTGCATTCCCGGACTTCAGCCCTCACCCCATCCTCCCGTCACCACAACAGGGACAGAGACCCCCTTGTCTTCACCGTCCACCCCACCAGACTCCGGATCCAG
This sequence comes from Mobula birostris, assembly GCF_030028105.1. Classification (NCBI taxonomy): domain Eukaryota; kingdom Metazoa; phylum Chordata; class Chondrichthyes; order Myliobatiformes; family Myliobatidae; genus Mobula; species Mobula birostris. The sequence goes on from NC_092382.1 coordinate 104,028,452, forward strand.
CACCTTATCCTCCGCAACTTCAGCCAAATTCAACAGGACCCACCAGGAAACACATCTTTCACTCTCTACTCCTCTCCGCTTTCCGAAGGGATCGTTCCTTCGGCGACTCCCTAGTCTACACGTCCCTCCCCACGGAGCAGGTCCTGAAAAGTGAGTATAGAGACCTTGGTCGGAAGTTAAACAGCAGGACCTCCAGGGTGGGTGGTAATCTCAGGATTGCCACCTGTGCCACGTGCCAGTGACGGTAAGAATAGGATGCTCTGGCGGATAGACACGTGGCTGAGAACTGGTGTAGGGGGCAGAGTTTCAGATTTCAGGATCTTTGGGACCATTTCTGCGGCAGGTGTGACCTGTACAAGAGTGACGGGTACACCTGAACTACAGGGGAGCCAATATTCTTGCTGGGAAATTTGTCTGTACTATTGTGGAGGGTTTAAACTAAATCTGCAGGGGGATGGGGTTGGTAACCAGAGTGCCAGAGCAGATAGCGGAGCGGGGGTGAAAATAATTGGTGTTAAAAGTTCATGGAAAGTCACAAACAGAAGGGTTATGTGTGGTTGTAATAATCATCTGATGTGTTCTCTATTTCAAAGCGAGAAGTATCCTGGGGAAGGCTGACGAGCTGAGGGCGTGGATTGACACATGGAATTACGACATAATATCAATTAGTGAAACTTGGCTACAGCAGGGGCAGGACTGGCAGCTTAATGTTCCAGCGTTCCGATGTTTCAGACGTGATAGAGGCAGAGGAATGAAGGGAAGCGGGTGTGGCATTGCTGGTCAGGGAAAATCTCACAGCAGTGCTCAGTCAGGGCAGATCAGAGGGCTTGTCTTCCGAGACCTTATGGGTGGAGCTGAAAGACAGGAAAAGTATGACCATTTTAATGGGGTTGTATTATAGACCACCCAATAGTCAGCGAGAATGGGAGGAGCAAATCTCCAAAGAGATAGCAGACAACTGCAAGAAACATGAAGTTGTGATAGACGGGGATTTTAGTTTTCCACATACTGATTGTGAGTCCCATACTGTTAAAGGTCTAGACGGGTTAGAGCTTGTAAAATGCGTTCAGAAAGGTTTTCTAAATCAATATTTAGAGCTACCAACCAGAGACGATATAATATTAGATCTCCTATTTGGAAACGAGTTAGTACAGGTGACGGAAGTGTGTGTAGGGGAACACTTTGATTCCACTGTTCATAACACTATTAGTTTCAATTTGACCATGGATAAAGATACCTCTGGTCCTCGGGTTGAGGTTCTAAACTGGAAAAAGGCCAAATTTGAAGAAATGAGAAAGGATCTAAAAAGCGTGGATGGGACAGGTTGTTCGCTGGCAAGGATATGATTGATACGTGAGAGGCCTTCAAAGGTGACATTTTGAGAGTGCAGAGTTGAATTTCCCTGTAAGGATTAAAGGAAAAGTGAGTAAGAGTAAGGAAGCTAGGTTCTCGAGGAATATTGGAACACTGATAAAGAAGGAGAGAAGATGTTTTACATGTATAGGAAACAGGGAGTAAATAAGGTGCTTGAGTAATATAAACAAGTGAAAAAGTACTTAACAAAGAAATCGGGAGGGCTAGAGGAAGACGGGGTTGCTTTGACAGTCAAGGTGAAGGATAATCCGAAGAATTTCCGCAGGTTTATTAAGAGCAAGAGGAGAGTAAGGGATAAAATTGGTCCTAATGAAGATCAGAGTGGTCGGCTATGTATGAAACCAGACGAAATAGGGGAGATTTTATTTTATTTTATTTTATTCTTTTTGTGTGTCGTTATGTACTAAGGAAACTGGCATGGAGTCAATAGAAATCGGGCAAACAACAAATGAGGCCACGGAACCGATACAAATTCAAGAGGAAGAGGTGCTTGCAATCTTGAGGTATATATCCCCAGAGCCTGACAGGGTATTCCCTTGGACCTTAAATGAGACTAGTGTTGTAATTGCAGGGGCCCTGTCAGATATATTTAAAATGTCGTTACCGACAGGTGAAGTGCCGGAGGATTGGAGGATAGCTCATGCTGTTCCCTAGTTTAATCGAGGCTCAGAAAGTAATCCCGGAAATTATAGGCTGTTAGTTTTGACATCATTAGGAGATAAATTATTGGAAAGAGGTCTAAGAGACAGGATCTACAAGTATTTGGATAGACAGGGACTTATTAGGGAGAGTCAACATGGGGTTGTGCGTGGAACGTCATGTTTAACAAATCTATTAGAGTTTTTCGAGGAGGTTACCAGGAGGGTGGGTGTAGGAAACGCAGTGGATGTTGTCTATAGGGATTTCAGTAAGGCCTTTGACAAGGTCCCGCATGGGACGTTAGTCAGGAAGAGTCAGTCGCTAGCTATACATGCAGAGGCAGTAAAATGGATTAGACGTTGCTTCAATGAGAGAAACCAGAGGGTGGTAGTGGAGGATTGCTTCTCTGAGTGGAGGCCTGTGACTGGTGGTGTGCCACAGGGATCAGTGCTGGGTCCATTTATATTTGTCATCTGTATCAATGGCTGGATGATAATGTGATATGTTGGATCAGCAAATTTGCTGATCATACCAAGTGTGGAGGAGTAGTGGACAGTGACGAAGCTTTTCCAAGCTTGCAGAGGGATTTTGACCAGCTGGAAAATGGGCTGAAAAATGGCAAATGGAGGTTAACACAGATAAGTGTGAGGTATTACACTCTGGAAGGACACACCAAGGTAGAAGATAGAAGGTAAATGGTTGGGCACTGAGGAGTGCGGTGGAACAGAGGGGTCTGAGAACGCAGATGCAAAATTCTCTAAAAGGGGCGTCACAGGCAGATCGTGTCGTAAAGACAGCTTCTGGAACATCGTGTTATAAATCAAAGTATTGACAGAGGATTGGAATGCTATGGAGCGGTTGTACAAGACATTGGTGAGGCCGAATTTGGAGTATTGTTTGCTGTTTTGCTCACCTAATTACAGAAAGGATATTAACATGGTTCCAATATGCAGAGAAGGTTTACAAGGATGTTGCGGGGACTTGAGAAACTCAGTCACAGAGAGAGGTTGTAAAGGGCAGAACTTGATTTCCTGGAGCGTAGAAGAATGAGGGGGGATTTGAAAGAGGTGCATACAATTGTGGTGTATATATATCCATGTATCTTAATTATGACGGGTTATGATGGGTATTGGTTGGGTGAATGCAAACATGCTCTTTTTTTCTACAGAGGCAAGGGGAGATAAAAAAAATAAAATAGAGAAGACATGAGTTAAGGGTGAAGGGGGGAAATTTCAAAGAGAATATTAGGGGTCGGTGGCTTCTTCACTCATAGAGAGGTAGGAGTGCGGAATGAGCAGCCAGATAAAGTGGTAAATGCGGGCTCATATTTAACATTGAAGCAAATCTTGCACAGGTACAATGATGAGAGGTGAGGTGTATTGAGGGATATGGTCCAGGCGCAGGTTAGTGGGACCACACCAAAAATGATTTGGCACAGCCAAGAAGAGCCAGAAGGCCTGTTTCTGTGCTGTAATGTTTTTATGGTTTCCACAAGCTGTGATTCTTCCCAAAGGTTGTGTTACTAAGTACTGACATGCAGGGTGTCCATATTTTTTCTTCATGCCTTTTCATTGTTTGCTATTTTGGAACGTAAAAGATGGAAATAAAAAAGTTCTCTTGCCTAAAATATTAAAGAAAACTGTCATCTTTAACTTTATGTTTTTTGGAAATCAGTTCATCTTTTACTCGTTTAGCTATTCACAGTAAAAGAAATTTTGATCAGGGAATCCCAAATGGTTGCATGCCACTGCAGTGTGAAACTCCCTCCGCACCATGCCGTCACACGCTCCCGGGGTCAGACACTGTATGAAGCTCCCTCCACACGTCCCATCCCACACTCCCGGGGTCGGGCACAGAGTGAAATTCCCTCCACACCATTCCATCAAACCCTCCCGTGGTCAGCCAGAAAATGAAGCTTCCTCTGAATAGTCCACTGTCGCATCACACGCTCTTGCGGACAAACACAGAGTGAAGCTCCATCAGCACCGTCCCATCACACACCCGGGAACAGGCACAGAATGAAAATACCTCAGCAAAGCTCATCACACACACGGGAACAGACAGGGAATGAAACTCCCCTCAGCACCGTTCCATCACGGTCTCACAGAGTCAGGCATCGCGTGATGCTTCTTTCACACCGTCCCGTCACCGAATACAGATTTCAAAAACCCAGCAAAGATCCCTGTACAAAATCCTGGGGTCAGACATAGAATGAAGCTCCCTCCACGCCGTCCCATCACACATTCCCGGGGTCAAACACAGAGTGACGTTTTCTCCACACCCTTCTACCATGAAACAGAAGGATGAGGCACAGAGTTAAGCTAGCCTCACAGTGTCCATTCGCACACCGCAGGGAAGTGGTACGGTGTAGCTCCTTCAGCACCATCCGACTACCGACAGCCGAAGAAAGACATGAAGAAAGCTCTTGCCCACTCTCTTGCCCAGAAATGGTGTAAGGCTCCTTCACCAGCGTCTCATCACACTTTCCCCGAATCAGACACAGAGTGAAGCTCCCTCGACACCGTGCTGAAGGCGAGCTACACTCCAAGTGAGGTAAGGCAGGGTAAGTTCCTTTAAAAGTAGAACGGTATGCAGCGGTATTTTATTTGGAGCAAGGAAGGCGGCGAGGCTGTAGCGTATTGGGTAGGTCATGACAGCTCAGATCGGCCCCATGGTTTGTTCACCTGCATGTGCGAAATCAGGCACTTCCACTATCCCTGACGACTATGTGTGCAGGAAATGTGTCCAGCTGCGGATTCTGGCAGACCGCATTGAACGGCTGGAGCTGCGATTAGATTTATACTGGAGCATCCGCGTTGCTGAGGAAGTCGTGAATAGCACGTTCAGTGAGTTGGTCACACCGCAAGTAAAGGCTACACAGGCAGAAAGGGAATGGGTGGCCGCTAGACAGCGTAGCAGTAGGCAGCTAGTGCAGGAGTTCCCTGAGGTCATCTCTCTCCTAAACAAATATACTGTTTTGGATACTGTTGGGAGAGATGTCTCATCAGGGGGAGTTAGCAGCAGCCGAGTTCATGGCACCATGGGTGGCTCTGCTGCACAGGAGGTGAAGGAAAATGAGTGGGAGAGCTATAGTTATAGGGGACTCGATTGTAAGGGGAATAGATAGGCGTTTCTGCGGGAGCAAACGAGACTCCAGGAGGGTATGTTGCCTCCCTGGTGCAGGGGTCAAGGATGTCTCTCAGTGGCTGCAGGACATTTTGGAGTGGGAGGGTGAACAGCCAGTGGTGGTGGTGCACATAAGTACCAAGGAAAGAGGTAAAATAACGGGATGAAGTCCTAGAAGGTGAATTTAGGGAGTTAGGAGATAAACTAAAAAGCAGGACCACGAGGGTAATAATCTCTGGATTAGCAGCAGTGCCACGTGACACTCAGAGTAGAAATAGCAGGATATATCAGATAAATACGTGGGTTGAAAATCGTGCAACGGGGAGGGATTCAATTTTCTGGGGCATTTGAACCTGTTCTAGAGGAGTTGACACCGGTACAAACAGGACGGTCTGCACCTGGGCTAGACTGGAACCAATGTCCTAAGGAGAGCGTTCGCTACTATTGTTAAGAAGGATTTAAACTAATGTGGCAGGGGAATGGGAACAAGTGCAGAGAGACAGAGGGGTGTAAAATGAGGGTAGAGCAAAAAGTAGTAAGGTGAAACGCAAAAGTGGCAGGCCGGCAAATTCAGGGTAAAAATCAAAAAGGACCACTTTTCAACATAATTGTATAGGGGCTAAGAGTGTTGTAAAAGCAAGCCTGAAGGCTTTGTGTGTCAATGCAAGGAACATTCGTAACAAGGTGGGTGAATTGAATGTGCACATAGTTATTAATGAATATGCTGTAGTTGGGATCACAGAGACATGGCTCCTGTGTGACCAAGGATGGGAGCTCAACATTCAGGGATATTCAATATTCAAGAGGGATAGACATGACAATTAATGAGGTCGGGTAGCATTGCTGGTTAGAGAGGAGATTAACGCATTAGAAAGGAAGGACATAAGCCGGGAGGATGTGGAATCGATACGGGTAAAGCTGCATAACACTAAGGGACAGAGAACGCTGGTGGGAGTTGTGTACAGGCCACCTAACTGTAGTAATGAGGTTAGAGATGGCATTAAACAGAAAATTAGAAATGCGTGCAATAAAGGAACAGCAGTTATAATGTGTGACTTGAATCTACATATAGATTGGGTGAACCAAATTGGTTAGTGTGCTGACGAAGAGGATTTCTTGGAATGTATGCCCGATGGTTTTCTGAATCAACATGTCCAGGAACCAACTAGAGAGCAGATAATTCTAGACCGGGTACTGAGTAATGAGGAAGGGTTAGGTAGCAATCTTGTACTGCTAGGCCCATGCGTAAGGGTGATCATAATATAGTGGATTTCTTCATGAAGATGGAGAGTGACATATTTAATTCAGAAACAAAGGTTCTGAAATTAAGGGTAACTTTGAAGGTATGAAAAGTGAATTAGCGAAGATAGACTGGCAAATGATAATTAAAGGGTTGACGGAGGATATCCAACGGCAAGCATTCAAAGATCGCATGGAGGAACTACAACATTTGTTCATCCCAGTTTGGCACAAGAATAAACCAGGGAAGGTAGTGCACCTCTGGCTGACAGGGAAAATTAGGGATGGTATCAATTCCAAAGAAGAAACATACAAATTAGCCAGAAAAAAGCGGCACACCTGAGGACTGGGAGAAATTCGGAGTCCGGCAGAGGTGGACAAATGACTTAATTAGGAAAGGCAAAAAAAGCTGATGAGAGAAAGATTGCAGGGAACCTAATAACTGACCTCAAAAGCTTTTATAGATATGTAAAAAGAAAAAAAAATAATTGGATAAGACAAATGCAGTTCTTAGAGTCAGAAACTGGTGAATTGTTCATGCGGAACCAGGACACGGCAGACCAATTGAATAACTACCTTGGTTCTGTCTTCACTAAGGAGGACATAAATAATCTTCCGGAAATATTAGTGGACCGAGGGTTCAGTGAGATGGAGGAACTGAGGGAAAATACATGTTAGTAGGGAAGTGGTGTTGGATAAATTGAAGGGATTATAGGCAGATAAATCCCCAGGGCGAGATGGTCTGCATTCCAGAGTGCACCAAGAAGTAGCCCAAGAAATAGTGGATGCATTCGTGATAATTCTTCAAAACTCTTTAGATTCTGGATCAGTTCCTGAGGATTGGAGGGTGGCTAACTTAACCCCGCTTAAAAAAAAAAAAAAGTGAGAGAGAAACCGGGGTATAATAGACCGGTTAGCCTGACATCGGTGGTGGGGAAAATGCTAGAGTCAGTTATCAAAGATGTGATAACAGCAGATTTGGAAAGCGGTGAAATCATCGGAAAAAGTCAGCATGGATTTGTGAAAGGAAAATCATGTCTGACGAATCGCATAGAATTTTTTGAGGATATAACTAGTAGAGTGGATAGGGGAGAAACAGTGGATGTGGTATATTTGGATTTTCAAAAGGCTTTTGACAAGGTCCCACACAGGAGATTAGTGTGCAAACTTAAAGAACACGGTATTGGGGGTATGGTATTGATGTGGATAGAGAATTGGTTGGCAGACAGGAAGCAAAGAGTGGGAATAAACGAGACGTTTTTCAGAATGGCAGGCAGTGACTAATGGGGTACCGCAAGGCTCAGTGCTGGGACCCCAGTTGTTTACAATATATATTAATGACTTAGTCGAGGGAATTAAATGCAACATCTCCAAGTTTGCGGATGACACGAAGCTGGGTGGCAGTGTTAGCTGTGAGGAGGATGCTAAGAGGATGCACGGTGACTTGGATTGTTTGGGTGAGTGGGCAAATTCATGGCAGATGCAATTTGATGTGGATAAATGTGAGTTTATCCAGTTTGGTGGCAAGAACAGGAAAACCAATTATTTTCTGAATGGTGGCAGATTAGGATAACGGGAGGTGCAACGAGACCCCAGTGTTATTGTGCACCAGTCATTGAAAGTGGGCATGCAGGTACAGCAGGCAGTGAAAAGGCAAACGATTTGCTGGTATTCACATCAAGAGGATTCGAGTACAGGAGCAGGGTGTTTCTACTGCAGTTGCATAATTCCTTGGTGAGACCACCCCTGGAGTATTGTGTGCAGTTTTGGTCTCCTAATCTGAGGAAACACATCCTTGCCATGGAGGGAGTACAAAGAAGGTTCACCAGATTGATTCGTGGGATGGCAGGACTTTCATATGATGAAAGACTGGATCGACTAGGCTTATAGTGGCTGGAATTTGGAAGATTGAAGGGGTCCTTATTGAAACATGCAAAATTCAGAAGAGATTGGACAGGCTAGATGCAGGAAGATTGTTCCAGATGTCGGGGAAGTCCAAAATGAGGGGTCACAGTTTAAGGATAAAGGTGAAACCTTTTAGGACCGAGATCAGGAAAAACTTCTTCACACAGACAGTGGTGAATCTGTGGAATTCTCTCTCACAGGAAACAGTTGAGGCCAGTTCATTGGCTATGTTTAAGAGGGAGTTAGATGTGGCCCTTGTGGCTAAGGGATTAGGGGGTATGGAGGGAAGGCTGCTACAGGGTTCTGAATTGGATGATCAGCCATGATCATACTGAATGGCGGTGCAGGCTCGAAGGGCCGAATGGCCTAATCCTGCACCTATTTTCTATGTTTCTATGTTTCTGTCTCCACGGACACATCACACACTCCAGGTGCCCGATGTGGAATGAAGCTCCCGTCCACACTGTCTCATGAGACACTCTTGGGGACAGACACATAGTGACGCTCCCTCCATACCGCCCCTCACACACACACCTTAGTTCGGAGAACACAATTTATTTCCCTCCACAAAGTCCAGTCAGACACAGTGTGAATCTCTCTCTTCGTGGCACCGTCACACACTCTAGCGGTCAGACAGGGAAAGAAACTCCCTGAGCACACATAAAATTTCAGATTGAGAATGATTCTCCCCTCTACAGCTTCTCAACACACCACAGAGCAAAGTGTCAGACACAGAGTGAATCTCCCCCTTATACGGTCCCGTCACACACTCCCGGATTCAGACACAGAATGAAGCTCCCTCCACACCGTCCCATCACACACTCTCGGGGTCAGAGATAGAGTGACTCTCCCTCCATAGTGTTCCGTCACACACTCCCGGGAGTCAGACACAGAGTGAAGCTCCCTGCACATGGTCCCATCACAGACTCCTGTGGTCAGTCACAGAGTAAAGTTCCCTTCACACCGTCCCATTACACCGTCTCGGGGTCACAGACAGAATGAATCTCCCACCACATGGTCCAATCCCACATCCCGAGTCTTACACAGTGTGACTCTCCCTCCTTACGTCGCATCACATACTCCCTGGCGAGTCACAGAACGAAGCTCTTCCTGAACTGACCCACCACACCCCACTGTGTTCACACAAAGCGACGTTCCACCCACACACTCCCATGGCACACTCACGGGGTCAGAATCTCTCCACAGCATCCAATCACACAATCTGGTGTCACATATAATAAACGTCCATCTGCACTGTCCCATCAAACACTCCCGGAGTCAGACACAGACGCTCTTTCTCTACGATCCCATTGAGACTGACACAGAGTGAAGCAACATCCGCTCCGTCCCAGCACACACTCCTGAATTCAGCACAGAGTGAAGCTTCCTCTGCACCGTCCCATCACTCACTTCCGGAATCACGCACAGAGTGAAGCCCCCTCTGCAACGTCCCATCACGCTGTCCCGGATTCAGATGAATCTTTCTCCACGGTGCCATAACGCCATGGATTCAGACATTGGGTGACGCTCTGTGGGCACTGTCCCATCACACTATCCCACTGTCAGACATAGAGTGAAGCTGGATCCACACCCTCCCATCTGAGAGTCCCCGAGTCAGTCCTAGAGCGAAGCTGTAATGTTACGTCTCACAATCCCGTGGTCAGACACAGAGTGAAACCACCTCCACAACGTCCCACCACACTCTCCTGGGTTCGGTGATAGAGTGCAACTTCCTCCGCGCAGCCCCATCACACGATCACCGAGTCAGACACTGAGTGAATCTCCCTATATACCATCTCTTCACACACTCCCTATGTTAAGCACAGAGTGACGTTTCCGCTCACTGTGCCTGCCCCGTCATGAGGAGCGTGTTAAAGAGTGGATGATGCCTCACCTCTTCTGCTGGTCAACAATTCACAGATATGAGCCTTGGTTTCGTTGACAGATCTGAACATCGTTTCCGTCTCAGTGAACTGGTGACGGAGATCAGTGTGAATTCGTTTGAGAATGGACAGATCAGAGTTGAGCGCAGAAAGATTCTTGAGACAGGTTCTCTGGGAGAGATTCAGGTGGGAAGTTAACTCATGGTAGTTTCGGTCAGACGTGATCATAGACTGACGAATCTGTGATACTGAGAGAGAAGGTGAAAGATATTTATCGTTTACAGTGACACGTGAGTCACCGTCACGCTACCGAACGGGTCACAGAGAGTGATGTGTCAGTGTCACGGTGAAGGGTGTCACAGTGATGGATGTGCTGGTGGCACAGTGAGAGAAGTCGGCGCCACCCTGCGGTGCGTGTCTGTGCCGCGCTGAGCGGTTTATAAATTTCCCGGTGAAGGTGTTACTGTTACAATGGGGTCTGCATCAGTATCGTACGGGGCATGTTCGTGTTGCTGTGAGGTAAGTGACGGTGTCACTGTGATAGGTGTTTTTGTGCCCCGGCGAGAGTTGTGCCGGGTTACCGTGTCTCGATGTCACTGCGAGGGAAATGTCAGAGTGAGCGACCTGGTGTTGTCACGCTGGGTGGAGTATCTGTGTCATGGTGTTGGGTCTGCCGATCTCACAGAGAGGGGTGTGTCTGCGTCGACCTTGGAGACATGTCATGGCCACGATCGGTGTGACAGTGTCTCGCTGAGGTGTGTCGATGTCACCGAGACTACTAGGTCGGGGACGCTGTGAAATTAAGTGTCGGCATCACGGTGACTGGTTTGCCTGTGTCACGGTGAGGTGCCTCAGTGAGCGGTGCCACGGAGTTATTTTGAGGGCCGATACCGTATCGGTAATGGGCGTTGAAGTTGGTGTGAGTCTTTGTCACGATACCGAGCTGGACGGATCTCGTTGAGGAGCGTGTAGGTGTCTTGGTGTACGGTGCCTAACTGTCACGGTGAAGGACGTGTCGGTCTCACTGCGAGGTGAGTTTCGGTGTCGCCTAAGGGGAGTGTACCAGTTACACTGTCAGGGTCAGGTCGATGTTCCAGTAAGGGGGACCATGTCTGTGTCACGATGTGGCTCGTGTCCCTGTCTCGGTTTGGAGTGCAACTGTGTCGAATTGAAGTTTGCGTCCGTGCGACCGTGACAGGATTGTCTGGATGAGTCCTGAATGTGCTACGGTAAAGGCCGTGTCTTTGTCACGGTTAGCGGTGTGTCTGTGTTATGGTGAGGAGTTATTGTGTTGTTACGGTAAGGGGCGCGTCTGCGTCACTGTAGTGTTTTACAATAACAATTTGTTCCACTCTCTTTATTTGCGGTCTGACTCCACCCGGACCCCGTTCGGCTCACCGTGGATCGAGAGCCCGGCCACAATCACGGCAAGGATGCACGTAATGATGCAGAGTAAGTAGATCTTACGATATGGTCTATTTCCGATGTACTCTTTCGGCTCCTGTTCGTGCGCACCTGTGGAGAGAGCACAAGACCATAAGATATAGGAGCAGAAGTAGGCTATTCGGCCTATTAAGTTTGCCTTTTCCTCATAACGTTTGAAGTTCGTTTCTCAGACAGAAAGCCGGTCACTAACGGTGTTCACCGGGGTCAAGGGTGGGACCAGTGATCTTTATCAATTATATCGACGATTTGCGGTAGATTATATTGGTCGCGGTTGGTAAGCCTGCACACAACACTAACGTCGGTGCCGAGGTAAACAGTGAAGACAGTTACCGCTTACACTGGGATTTCGATTACCTGGGGAAGGGGGCAGAGCAGTTGCAAATGTGATTTATTTTTCATAAGTGCGAGCTATCGTATTTCAGAAAGGAAAACAAGGGTACAACGTTCACAGTGTTCGGGAGAAACCCTGGCGTGTGTTGAATAACAGTGGGACAAAGGGCCCCACGTCCAACGTTCCTGGAGAGTGAAGTTACCGGTAGAGGGGTCGGTGAAGGTGTCTGACGTCCCGGCCTTCATCAATCAGGGCACGGAGTACAGGATTAAGGGGGTCACGTTGCAGTTGTACAAGACGTCGGTGAGGCCGCCCTTGGAGTACGGTGTTTAGTTTTGGTCGCCCTGCTATAGGAAATATATCAATGAGCTGGACAGATTGCAGAGGGATATTTACGACGATATTGCCGGGGCTCGAGGGATTCAGTTACGGAGATAAGTCGAGCAGGTGGGGACTTTATTCCTTGCAGCGCAGGGGTGACCTTACAGGGGTGTATACAAACACGTGGGTACACAGAGAAGGTGAATGCGCACTGTAATTTTCTTTAATCTTGAGGAACCGTGGGCCGGAGCGCACATTTCTGAGATGATAGCAGAAAGAGATTTAAACTGGGACCCGAGTGACGATTTTGTTTTTACCCAGACGGCGGTCTGTCTATGGAACGAGCTGCCAGAGGAAGTGATGGATGCCGATGCATTAGGACTTGAATTGTTGGGCGTATGGCACGTGACCACTTCAGAGTGACGTCATAACTGTGAACTCTGACCTCCTTGTGCAGTCACTGGCATTTCGGCGGGTGCCGAGGTAATGGGAGGATCCTCATAATCATCGATGAGAATGTCGTCTTTCCGAAGGTTCAGCATTGAATAGATGGATGTGACACCGTCTGGGAAGAAAGAAAGAGAATGTGAGAGACAGAGAAATAGAAGGAGGAGGAATGGTTACTTCGAGTGCCAGGATTTAGATGTTTCAGAAAGGACAGGGAGAGAGGCAAAAGAGGTGGGACTGTTGATCAGAGATAGTGTCACTGCTGCAGAAGAGCAGGAAGACAAGCAGGAATTGTTTATACCAAGGGGCTGGAGACTACCGAGACGGTATATGAGGTGTTGCTCCTCCAAACTTGTCCCTACACCTCATCTCCTGCAAACATTCAGGGCCCCAAACAGTCCTTCCAGGTGAGACAACACTTCACTTGTGAGTCTGTTGGGGTCGACTATTGAATCCGGTACTCCCGGTGCGACCTCATCTACATCGATGAAACCCGACGCAGATTGGGGGACCACTTCGTCGAGCACCTCCACTCCGTCCGCCACAACAGCTATGATCTCCCGGTAGCCACCCACTTCAACTCTGCTTCCCACTTCCATTCAGATATGTCCATATATGGCCTCCTCTACCTGTATGATGAGGCTAAACTCAGGTTGGAGGAGCAACACCTCATATACCGTCCAGGTAGTCTCCAGCCCCTTGGTATGAACATAGAATTCTCCGACTTTCGGTAATTCCCTCCCCCTCCCTTCCTCTATCCCTATTTCACTCTACCCCGTCCCCCAGCTCCCTCATGGTTCCGCCTCCTTCTTCTACCACCCATTTATTCAGGGCTATGAAGTCACTGCTTCCCCTCCCCCACCCCTTTATCTTTCAAGTTACTGGTCTTTCAACTGAAGCTACAAGCATTCTTCAAATCCTTCCCCATCTTTCATTCTTCAGTCCTGACGAAGGGTTCCGGTCCGAAACGTCGACTCATCGTTTCTGACTGACGCTGCCCGACCTGCTGAGTTCATCCAGCGTACTGAAAGTGTTGCTTCAATAACTCTACAGGGAGTTTTTTTTTTTAATAGACGGCATGCTCTAAGATTGAATGGTTCAGATGGGAGAGAGTTCAGTAGGTGTGCTTAAAATGATTTCATTTAGAGTTCCTCAAAGAACTCTAAAGGCTTGATAGACATGACTTGCCTTTAACAAAACCATGTTGACTGTCCCTGATCAGACCATGATTTTCTAAATGCCCAGAGATCCAATCTCTAAGAATCTTTTCCAAGACAGACGGAAAGCTCACTGGACTATAATTACCCGGACTGTCCCTACTAACTTTTTTGAACAAGGTGTAAACATTCGCCTCCCTCCAATCCTCAGGTACCATTCACGTGGACACGAGGACATAAAGGTCCTCGCTCTGCCTAGGAAGGCAGTGGAGGCGAATTCTCTGGATTATTTCAAGAAAGATTTAGATCGAGCTGTTATAGGTCGCAGAGTCAAGGGATATAGGGAGAAGGCAGGAAAAGGGTACTGATTCTGGACGTTCAGCCATGATCACAGTGAATAGCGGTGCTGACTCGAAGGGATGAATGGCCTAATCCTGTACCTATTGTCTATTGTGTATTATCCCACCCATCTACATTTGCATTCAGATCATTGTATATATCTCAAAGAGGAGATGTCCCAGTGGAAAGTCATAGATACAGATCACATCATAGGAGTAAAAGAGGTAAAAGAATAACTGAGCGCAGAGTAAAGTGTCACAGTTACAGAGAAAGTACAGTGCAGGCAGACATTAATATTCAAGGGGACACGACGTAGCAGACGGCGGTGTCTAGAGTACATTACCGTCATCGAGGACCATTGCATAGTCTGATAAAAGCGGGCACAAACTGCCTTTGTGCCTGGCCAGGCTTGTTTTGATATCTTCCCCCGATGTGGGAGAGTATGGGTTGGGCGGGGGTCTCGTAAGTACATTATCCTGGGTGGGTCGGAGTCTTTATTACGGAGGCTGCTTCAGCGATGCAGCGGGATGTGTGGATGAAGGCCTTGAGGCTGCCTGATCTGCGCAATTCAAGCTGACTGAGAACAAAGTGCGATAAATGACAGATTGTCACTTGCTGGGAAGAGGACAATCAATGGAGCAGAGACAATTAAAACGTGTTAAATGTCAGGAACTTTTGTTACCCCGATGGCAGTCAGTGAGTGGCACAAGCTGCCAGAGGTAGTGGCCGAGGCAGATGCATTAGAAACTTGGACACTTGGGAGTATGACACGTGACCCCTTCCGAATGGCGTCGGTACTGTGAACCCTGACCTGTTCGTGCAGTGACTCGCAGCTCGCCGGAACTCGAGGCAATGGGAGGAACCTCATCCTCATCGATGACGGGTTCGTCTTTCCCAATGTTCAGCTCGGAGTAGGTGGAGGTCAGACGGTCTGGGGAAGAAAGAGGAGAGAATGAGAGAGAGAGATTTAGAAGGAGGACAGACCAGTAAAGCATGGTGGAGGAGTGAGGACAGAGAAACGGAGCAGCGATGCAGGAAGATAGAGTGCGGAAAGAGAGGGCTGAGTGGTAGATATTGAAGATGAGAGAGAGGTTCAAGTGAGGGGAAAGAGCCGAGGAGAAAGAGCAGGATAGTGAGGATGAAAAGGATGAATGAACTGGGCAGAGAGGAGTGAGCGATTTGAGTGATGGGTGAGAAGATGGGAGTGAATGGGGGAGAGAGAACGGTGACGGAAAGGGGAAAGACAGAGAGAGGGAGGGAGAAAAGGGAGAGAGATTATGCGTAGGGGAGTGGCAGGGGTGAAAACATCAGCGAAGGAGAAGGTGAGAGAGGGGGACTGAGGAAAGGGAAAATTGGGAAGCTCAAGGATGCAAAATAAAGGGAGAGAGACAGAAGGGGAGACAGGTTAAATAGAGAGGGTAATGAGAGAGGGGAGAGCGTGGGGGAGAGAGGGACGAGGAGAATACAGAGAGTGAGAAGGTGTGGAGGGGGCAGTTGCTCGGAAGATTGGGTCACAGCGAGAGGGTGTGAACGGGGAGATAGACTGAAACAGGAGGGAGAAAACGTGGCGGGGCGAAGTGAGCGAAGTGAGGGAAAGAGTGCGCGAGAAGAACGAGGGCGGTGGAGAAGGACAATATGAAAGAGAGTGTGGGAAAGGGGAGAATGGGGAAAGAGAGTTAGATAGAGGGGAAATGGCAACGGAGAGAGCGGGAGGCGTAGAAGGGTAGAAACAGTGATAAGGGTAGGGAAAGTGGAGAGAATGAGGGTAAGAGAAAGAATTAGTGGGCCAGAGAAGAAGAAAAGAAGGTGAGAGCGGATTAGCGTGTGAGAGATAGGGGGGAGAAAGAGGGAGGCAGGGGAGAGAGAGTAGAAAGGATGAGAGAGCAGGGTTAGAACGCGGAGAGTATTGTTCACATTTTATAGAGTTCCCCTTCCTCACTGCCTCTTTCTACTCTCCTCCCTCCTCGCCACTCCTCCCAAGGGGTTTCCTCCTTATTGGCCATGCCGCAGTACTCCCTGCTGTCGCACCACGCCCCCCCCCCACCACACAGAGCCCCCTCCTCAGTGCCCCCCAATTTAATCCGCTCACACGGTTCTCCCACCACACCACAAATCCCGTGACGTTCTCTGCACCGATCCCACCCAGAGCAATCTTCTCATCACTTTCCACAGCCCTCCGTCTCTACCGCCCCGCCTCCTGCTCTGCCTTACCCCGCCCCTTCCCAGAGCGCTCCCCCCTCACCGACCATCCCACAGAGCTCGTATCTCATCGCGTCTCGCACGCATTGCCTCGGAATCATTCTCAAACAGGGAATCATTAGTGTCAACTGCACCCGTGCCACGAGATTTCTCGACAGGAATGGACACATCGGCTGAACAGAGTCAAAACAACAAAGTGAAACTGACCTGCATCTGTCCGGGGAACGGAGAGGCCCCTGATATCCGGTTTCGCGTACGATACATCAGGTTCAGCTGGGAAAAGAACAGTGAGAGTCAGAAACAGGGTGAGGCTCCCGTCCCACGCTCCTATCACAAACTCCCGTGGTCAGACACAGAGTCAGGCTTCCTCCACCCCGTTCCATTCCCCACTCCCGCGGTCAGCAACAGAGTGAATCTCCCTCCACACCATCCCATCACACAGACACGGGATGAGACACCGAGTGAAGCTCCCTCCCCACTGTCCCATTACACATTCCCAGAGCCAGAAACAGAGAGTCGCTCCCTCCACCCGTCCCATCACACGCTCCGACTGTCAGACAAAGAGTGTTGCTCCCTCCACCCCGTCCCATTACACACTCCAGGGGACAGAAAGAGATTGAAACTCCCTCCTTCCCTCACGGCCTCACTCACTTCTCGATGGAAGCCGTAAGTCCGGTTTGACGAGCTGAACATTCGCATAAGTCTGGCTGTCTTCCATGCTGTCTCGGATTCCGTGCGTCTCTGAACTCAGCGAGGGGATGTATCCGATATCAGAGGCAGCCCCTGTTGACAGCGGAGTCAGACCGACAGGAACGAACACCAGATGAGCAGCTGATAAAGAGAGGAGCCGAGAGCAGGGGAGGAAGTGCTGGGGAAGAGGGAGATTGAGGGTGTGAGAGGCGGTGGTCTGGAGCGATGAGAGTGGCAGGGGGAAGAGTAGTGAGAATGGGGAGGTACACAGGGAGGGCAGAGTAAGGGGAGGTTAGGGCTTTGCGGAAAGAGAGACGTGGGATACAGGGGTCAGAAAGGGATGGCGGAATGAAAGAAGGGGAGGGCGAGAAGTGGGAGAGAATGGGGAGAGAATTTAAAGTAGCGAGTGAGTAAACAGAGGGCGAGCTAAAGGGGGAAAGCAGGAGAAAGAGAAACGAACAGGGAGGGGCGGAGGAAGAGGGTGGAGAGATGCAGGGAAGGGGCGATTGTAGGGGAAGGAATATGGAAGTTGGAAGGATATAGGAAGAGAAGAAAGGAGACAGAAAACAATGGAAGAAGGGGAAGAGTGGGGGATGACGAGTGAAGAGGGAGGGAGAGACAGAGCGATATGTTGTCTCTCACGCAGAACCTTTATTGTCGGAGAGATTTACAACGAACACCAGCCCCCTCTCCCGCTAACCCCAACCTCCAGGTGATTCCTGGTTTGAGTGTCAGCGCTCCCATTGCTCTTCTTATCGCCGGGGCTTCAGATCGTCTGTGCTCTGGAAACCACGGCCCCGGGGCAAACCAGCAACACCCACCGAAGTTAGCAAGCGCCACACCTCCCCCCCCCCCCCCGGAGGATACGTCAGAGCAATAGATTGCCATTTTAGATTGTGTAACACTTATGAAAGAAAGCGGACATTTTGATCTTGAAGGTCACAGGAAACCAGCGCAGGCTGATCGGTATCTGCGGTTTGAATCTCTTCACCCATTGGAAGATAAGCCGGGGGTTGTCAGTGTCAGTGTTTCAGAGAAGTATTGAAAGATTGCTGCTGCACTGACTGAGCTATATACGCAGCAAGAAATAAAAATAGCAGGGACCTCAGCCCAACAGACGCAGTTCAGGAGCTCTCTCAAAAACCCTCCATCACCTCCTGTCAATCATGTTCTCCCTCTGCGTCCCTCACTCTTCCTTCACTATCTTACTATTTCTCTCCCTTGACTGCCTCCAACCTGCTTCAATTTCGCTCCTTTCTTCAGCTCTCCCATTTTCCTCTTACCCCTCTCCCTCCTGTGCCTTTCTATCTCAGTGCCCTCCTCATGAAGCCTTCTCTTTTTTCTCCCCACGCTTTCTACCCGACAAGAGAGATTCTACGTACCTTGTTCCTATTTTCCAGAGCAGGCGGTGTGGCGAAGCAGCATTTTTCACACCCAGATTCAAAGCGTCTGGAAATAAATTCAAAAGTGGAAGAGTCCTTTGTCAGATACACAGAAGATATATCCACACCGGACTGAATATCCATCCACACTGTTCCATCCCACACTCCCGTGATCAAACGCAGAGTGAAACTCCCTCCACACCGTCCCAGCACACACGCCCGGGGTCAGACACATGGTGAAGCCCCCTCCACACCTTTGGTGTCAGATCTGCTGTCTTTCACGCGATATCGATCTCTCAGTTCTGAGCTTGCCTGTGTCTCTGTGTGCACAGGATTATCGTGTGGTTTCACATCACTTCCTGCCAGTGCTGCAAACTCACCACCTATTCACAGCCCTACGTCTCCTCCCGCTCCCTCCTCAGTTCTACATTTGATCACAAACACAGATTATCTCTGAGACAGGCTCACAATTAGAGACTACAGGAACGCTGAAGTGATGGTGAGTGCTGAGGTGGGAGAGAGGGAGTAAAGAGGGAGATACGTTCTGTTTCCGAATCTGTTGGTGTATAATGGGACTGTGAGGAGGGAGCTTCACTCTGTAACACTCACAACACGCTGGAGGAGCTCAGCAATTCGGGCAGCATCCGTGGAACGATCAATCAACGTTTCGGGCCGGAACTCTTCCACGGGTGCTGCCCGACATGTCCAGTTCCTCCAGCGTGTTGTGAATGTTGTTTTCACCGCAGCATTGGCAGATTATTTTGTGTTTAAACTTCACGCTGTGTTTGACCCCAGGTGTTTGTGATAAGACGGTGCGCGGGAGTTTCTCTCTGTTTCGGACCCTGTGGAGTCTGTGACCGGACGGTGTAGAGAGAGTTTCACTCTGTGTCTGACCCCGGGAGTGTGTGATGGAACGGTGTGAGGGAGATTCACTCTGTGTCTGACCCCGGGAGTGTGTGATGGGACCGTGCGGAGGGAGATTCACTCTGAGTCTGACCCCGGGAGTGTGTGATGGGACGGTGTGGAGGGAGATTCACTCTGTGTCTGACCCCGGGAGTGTGTGATCGGACGGTGTGGAGGGAGATTCACTCTGTGTCTGACTCCGTGTGTGCGATGCGACGGTGTGGAGGGAACTTCACTCCCTGTCTGATCCTGACGACTGTGAGATGCGATGGTCTGGAGGAAGTTGTACTTGTGTCTGACTCCGGGAGTGGTTGTTCGGACAGTGCCGAGACTCTCCCTCTCTCTCTCTCTCTCTCTCTCTCACACACACACACACACACACACATTTCAGTGTGTCACTGTTCTGGAGAGCTGGAGAGAGGAGCGAAATTGAAGCAGGTTAGAGGCATTGATGGGAAAGAAATAGGGAGATAGTGAGGGGAGAGTCAGGGACGCAGAGAGAGAAAATAATTGACAGAAGCTGATGGAGGATTTTGAGAGAGCTCCTGAACTCTGTCTGTTGGGCTGACGTCCCTGCTATTTTTATTTCTTGCTGTGTATATAGCTCAGTCAGTGCAGCAGCAAGCTTTCAATACTTCTCTGAAACACAGACACTGACAACCCCCGGCTTATCTTCCAATGGGTGAAGAGATTCAAACCACAGATACCGATCAGCCTGCGCTCTTTTCCTGTGACCTTCAATATCTCAATCTATGATTTCTTTCATAAGTGTTACACAATCTAAAATGGCAATCTATTGCTCTGACGTCTTCTCGGAGGGAGGGGCTCGCTTACTTCGGTGGGTGTTGCGTGTTTGTCCCGGGGCCGTGGTTTCTAGATCAGAGAGGGTCTGAAGCCCCGGCGATAAGCAAAGCAATGGGAGCGCTGACGCTCAAACCAGGAATCACCTGGAGGTTGGGGTTAGCGGGAGAGGGGGCTGGTGTTCGTTGTAAATCTCTCCGACAATAAAAGCTCTGCGTGAGAGACAACATACCCGTCCGTCTCTCCCTCCCTCTTCACTCGTCATCCTCCACTCTTCCCCTTCTTCCATTCTTTTCTCTCTTCTTTCTTCTCTTCCTATATCCTTCCACATTCCATATTCCTTCCCCCACAATCGCCCCTTCCCTGCATCGCTCTTCCCTCTCTTCCTCCGCCCCTCCCTGTTCGTTTCTCTTTCTCCTGCTTTCCCCCTTTAGCTCGCCCTCTGTTTACTCACTCGCTACAGTAAATTCTCTCCCCACATCTCCCACTTCTCGCCCTCCCCTTCTTTCATTCCGCCATCCCTTTCTGACCCCTGTATCCCACGTCTCTCTTTCCGCCAAGCCCTAACCTCCCCTCACTCTCCCCTCCCTGAGCATCTCCCCACTCTCACTACTCTTCCCCCTGCCACTCTCATCGCTCCAGACCACCGCCTCTCACACCCTCAATCTCCCTCTTCCCAGGCACTTCCTCCCCTGCTCTCGGCTGCTCTTTTTATCAGCTGCTCATCCGTTGTTTGTTTCTGTCGGCCTGACTCCGCTGGGAACAGGGGCTTCCTCTGACAACGATCACATCCCCTCGCTGAGTTGAGAGACGCAAAGAATCCGAGACAGCATGGAAGACAGGCAAACTTATGCGAATGTTCAGCTCGTCAAACCGGACTTACGGTTTCCATCGAGAAGTGAGTGAGGCCGTGACGGAAGGAGGGAGTTTCAATCTATTCTGTCCCCTGGAGTGTGTAATGGGACGGGGTGGAGGGAGCAACACTCTTTGTCTGACAGTCGGAGCGTGTGATTGGACGGGTGGAGGGAGCGACTCTCTGTTTCTGGCTCTGGGAATGTGTAATGGGACAGTGGGGAGGGAGCTTCACTCTGTGTCTCATCCCGTGTCTGTGTGTTGGCATGGTGTGGAGGGAGATTCACTCTGTTGCTGACTGCGGGAGTGGGGAATGGAACGGG
The DNA here is from genome assembly GCF_030028105.1 of Mobula birostris. Classification (NCBI taxonomy): domain Eukaryota; kingdom Metazoa; phylum Chordata; class Chondrichthyes; order Myliobatiformes; family Myliobatidae; genus Mobula; species Mobula birostris. The sequence continues at coordinate 104,049,809 of NC_092382.1, forward strand.
GTGGAGGAAGCTTGACTCTGTGTCTAACCCCGGGAGTTTGTGATAGGAGCCTGGGTCGCGGCGTCACCCTGTTTCTGACTCTCACTGTTCTTTTCCCAGCTGAACCTGATGTATCGTACGCGAAACCGAATATCAAAGGCCTCTCCGTTCCCCGGACAGATGCATGTCAGTTTCACTTTGTTGTTTTGACTCTGTTCAGCCAATGTGTCCATTCCTGTCGAGAAATCTCGTGGCACGGGCGCAGTTGACACTAATGATTCCCTGTTTGAGAATAATTCATAGGCAATGCGTGCGAGACGCGATGAGATACGAGCTCTGTGGGATGGTCGATGAGGGGGGAGCGCTCTAGGAAGGGGCGGGGTAAGGCAGAGCAGGAGGCGGGACGGTAGAGACGGAGGGCTGTGGAAAGTGATGAGAAGATTGCTCTGGGTGGGATCGGTGCAGAGAACGTCACGGGATTTGTGGTGTGGTGGGAGAACCGTGTGAGGGGGTTAAATTGGGGTGCACTGAGGAGGGGGGTCTGTGTGGTGGGGGGGCGTGGTGCGACAGCAGGGAGTGCTGCGGCATGGCCAATAAGGAGGAAACCCCTTGGGAGGAGTGGCGAGGAGGGAGGAGAGTAGAAAGAGGCAGTGAGGAAGGGGAACTCTATAAAATGTGAACAATACTCTCCGCGTTCTAACCCTGCTCTCTCATCCTTTCTACTCTCTCTCCCCTGCCTCCCTCTTTCTCCCCCCTATCTCTCACACGCTAATCCGCTCTCACCTTCTTTTCTTCTTCTCTGGCCCACTAATTCTTTCTCTTACCCTCATTCTCTCCACTTTCCCTACCCTTATCACTGTTTCTACCCTTCTACGCCTCCCGCTCTCTCCGTTGCCATTTCCCCTCTATCTAACTCTCTTTCCCCATTCTCCCCTTTCCCACACTCTCTTTCATATTGTCCTTCTCCACCGTCCTCGTTCTTCTCGCGCACTCTTTCCCTCACTCCGCTCACTTCGCCCCGCCACTTTTTCTCCCTCCTGTCTCAGTCTATCTCCCCGTTCACACCCTCTCGCTGTGACCCAATCTTCCGAGCAACTGCCCCCTCCACACCTTCTCACTCTCTGTATTCACCTCGTCCCTCTCTCCCCCACGCTGTCCCCTCTCTCTTTACCCTCTCTATTTAACCTGTCTCCCCTTCTGTCTCTCTCCCTTTATTTTGCACCCTTGAGCCTCCCAAGTTTCCCCTCCCTCAGTCCCCCTCTCTCACCTTCTCCTTCGCTGATGTTCTCACCCCTGCCTCTCCCCTACGCATAATCTCTCTCCCTTTTCTCCCTCCCTCTCTCTGTCTTCCCCTTTCCGTCACCGTTCTCTCTCCCCCATTCACTCCCATCTTCTCACCCATCGCTCAAATCGCTCACTCCTCTCTGCCCAGTCCATTCATCCTTTTCATCCTCACTCTCCTGCTCTTTCTCCTCGGCTCTTTCCCCTCACTTGCACCTCTCTCTCATCTTCAATATCTACCACTCAGCCCTCTCTTTCCGCACTCTATCTTCCCGCATCGCTGCTCCGTTTCTAGGACCTCACCCCTCCACCATGCTTTACTGGTCTGTCCTCCTTCTAAATTTCCCTCTCTCATTCTCTCCTCTTTCTTCCCCAGACCGTCTGACCTCCACCCACTCCGAGCTGAACATTGGGAAAGACGAACACCTCATCGATGAGGATGAGGTTCCTCCCATTGCCTCGAGTTCCGGCGAGCTGCGAGTCACTGCACGAACAGGTCAGAGTTCACAGTACCGACACTGAAGAGGTCACGTGTCATACTCACAAGTGTCCAAGTTTCTAATGCATCTGCCTCGGCCACTACCTCTGGCAGCTTGTACCACTGACTGACCGCCATCGGGGTAACAAAAGTTTGTTACTCGGCTCCTGACATTTAACACGTTTTAATTGGCTCTGCTCCATTGATTGTCCTCTTCCCAGGAAGTGACAATCTGTCATTTCAGGCACTTTGTTCTCAGTCAGCTTGAATCGCGCAGATCAGGCTGCCTCACCTCCAAGGCCTTCATCCACACATCCCGCTGCATCGCTGAAGCAGCCTCCGTAATAAAGACTCCGACCCACCCAGGATAATGTTCTTACGAGACCCCCTCCCAACCCATACTCTCCCACATCGGGGAAGATACGTAAACAAGCCTCGCCAGGCACAAAGGCAGTTTGTGCCCGCTTTTATCAGACTATACAGTGGTCCCCGATGACGGTAATGCACTCTAGACATCGCCGTCTGCTACGTCGTATCCCCTTGAATATTAATATCTGCCTGCACTGTACTTTCTCTGTAACTGTGACACTTTACTCTGCGCTCAGTTATTCTTTTACCTCTTTTACTCCTATGATGTGATCTGTATCTATGACATTCCACTGGGACATCTCCTCTTTGAGATATATACAATGATCTGAATGCAAATGTAGATGGGTGGGATAATACACAATAGACAATAGGTACAGGATTAGGCCATTCATCCCTTCGAGTCAGCACCGCTATTCACTGTGATCATGGCTAAACGTCCAGAATCAGTACCCTTTTCCTGCCTTCTCCCCATATCCCTTGACTCTGCTACCTTTAAGAGCTCGATCTAAATCTTTCTTGAAATAATCTAGAGAACTCGCCTCCACTGCCTTCCTAGGCAGAGCGAGGACCTTTATGTCCTCGTGTCCACGTGAATGGTACCTGAGGATTGGAGGGAGGCGAATGTTTACCCGTTGTTCAAAAATGTTAGTAGGGACAGTCCGGGTAATTATAGTCCAGTGAGCTTTCCGTCTGTCTTGGAAAAGATTCTTAGAGATTGGATCTCTGGGCGTTTAGAAAATCATGGTCTAATCAGGGACAGTCAGCATGGTTTTGTGAACGGCAAGTCATGTCCATCAAGCCTTTAGAGTTCTTTGAGGAACTCTAAAAGAAATCATTTTAAGCACACCTACTGAACTCTCTCCCATCTGAACCATTCAATCTTAGAGCGTGCCGTCTATAAAAAAAAAAAAAAAAAAAAACTCCCTGTAGAGTTATTGAAGCAACACTTTCAGTACGCTGGATGAACTCAGCAGGTCGGGCAGCATCAGTCAGAAACGATGAGTCGACGTTTCGGACCGGAACCCTTCGTCAGGACTGAAGAATGAAAGATGGGGAAGGATTTGAAGAATGCTTGTAGCTTCAGTTGAAAGACCAGTAACTTGAAAGATAAAGGGGTGGGGGAGGGGAAGCAGTGACTTCATAGCCCTGAATAAATGGGTGGTAGAAGAAGGAGGCGGAACCATGAGGGAGCTGGGGGACGGGGTAGAGTGAAATAAGGATAGAGGAAGGGAGGGGGAGGGAATTACTGAAAGTCGGAGAATTCTATGTTCATACCAAGGGGCTGGAGACTACCTGGACGGTATATGAGGTGTTGCTCCTCCAACCTGAGTTTAGCCTCATCATAGAGGTAGAGGAGGCCATATATGGACATATCTGAATGGAAGTGGGAAGCAGAGTTGAAGTGGGTGGCTACCGGGAGATCATAGCTGTTGTGGCGGACGGAGTGGAGGTGCTCGACGAAGTGGTCCCCCAATCTGCGTCGGGTTTCATCGATGTAGATGAGGTCGCACCGGGAGTACCGGATCCAATAGTCGACCCCAACAGACTCACAAGTGAAGTGTTGTCTCACCTGGAAGGACTGTTTGGGGCCCTGAATGTTTGCAGGAGATGAGGTGTAGGGACAAGTTTGGAGGAGCAACACCTCATATACCGTCTCGGTAGTCTCCAGCCCCTTGGTATACACAATTCCTGCTTGTCTTCCTGCTCTTCTGCAGCTGTGACACTATCTCTGATCAACAGTCCCACCTCTTTTGCCTCTCTCCCTGTCCTTTCTGAAACATCTAAATCCTGGCACTCGAAGTAACCATTCCTCCTCCTTCTATTTCTCTGTCTCTCACATTCTCTTTCTTTCTTCCCAGACGGTGTCACATCCATCTACTCAATGCTGAACCTTCGGAAAGACGACATTCTCATCGATGATTATGAGGATCCTCCCATTACCTCGGCACCCGCCGAAATGCCAGTGACTGCACAAGGAGGTCAGAGTTCACAGTTATGACGTCACTCTGAAGTGGTCACGTGCCATACGCCCAACAATTCAAGTCCTAATACATCGGCATCCATCACTTCCTCTGGCAGCTCGTTCCATAGACAGACCGCCGTCTGGGTAAAAACAAAATCGTCACTCGGGTCCCAGTTTAAATCTCTTTCTGCTATCATCTCAGACATGTGCGCTCCGGTCCACGGTTCCCCAAGATTAAAGAAAATTACAGTGCGCATTCACCTTCTCTGTGTACCCACGTGTTTGTATACACCCCTGTAAGGTCATCCCGCGCTCCAAGGAATAAAGTCCCCACCTGCTCGACTTATCTCCGTAACTGAATCCCTCGAGCCCCGGCAATATCTTCGTAAATCTCCCTCTGCAATCTGTCCAGCTCATTGATATATTTCCTATAGCAGGGCGACCAAAACTAAACACCGTACTCCAAGGGCGGCCTCACCGACGTCTTGTACAACTGCAACGTGACCCCCTTAATCCTGTACTCCGTGCCCTGATTGATGAAGGCCGGGACGTCAGACACCTTCACCGACCCCTCTACCGGTAACTTCACTCTCCAGGAACGTTGGACGTGGGGCCCTTTGTCCCGCTGTTCTCCAACACACGCCAGGGTTTCTCCCGAACACTGTGAACGTTGTACCCTTGTTTTCCTTTCTGAAATACGATAGCTCGCACTTATGAGAAATAAATCGCATTTGCTACTGCTGTGCTCTCTTCCCCAGCTAATCGAGATCCCACTGTAAGCGGTAAGTGCCTTCACTGTTTACCTCGGCAACGACGTTCGTGTTGTCAGCAGGTTTACCAGCCGCGACTTATATAATCTTTCTGCGCTCAACTCTGATCTGTCCATTCTCAAACGAATTCACACTGATCTCCGTCACCAGTTCACTGAGACGGAAACGATGTTCAGATCTGTCAACGAAACCAAGGCTCAAATCTGTGAATTGCTGACCAGCAGAAAAGGTGAGGCAGCATCCCCCTCTTTAACCCGCTCCTTATCACAGGACAGGAATAGAGAGAGGAAGCGTCACTCTGTGCTTGACACCGGCAGTGTGTGAAGAGATGGTATGGAGGGAGAATTACTAAGTGTCTGATTCGGTGAGTGTGTGATGAGGCTGGGCGGCGGAAGTTTCACTGTATCACCGAACTCAGGAGAGCGTGAAGGGACGTTGTGCAGGTGGTTTCACTCTGTATCTGACCATGGAATTGTGAGACGTATTATTACAGCTTCACTCTATGCCAGACTCCGCGAATCTCTGATGTGACGGTATGGATCCAGCCTTACTCTGTGTCTCACAGGCGGATCGTGTGATGGGAGAGGGCCCAGAGAGCTTCACCCCATGTCTGACCCCAGAAGTGTGTTATAGTACCGTGTGTTATGGTTTCACTCCGAGTCCGGGAGTCTGTGGCGGGACGTTGCTGAGAGGGCGTTCACTTTGCGTCTGAATCCGGCAGTGTGTGATGGGGTCGTGGCGAAAGAGCTTAAGTCTGTGTCTGACTCAAGGAATGAGCGATGGGACGGTACAGATGGGCATAGAGTGTGAATCCGGGACTGTCTGATGTGATACCGGATTGTGTGATTGGATGTTCTGGAGGGAGTCTGATCACGTGAGTAAGCTATGGATAGTGTGGGCGGAACTTCACCTTGTTTGTGAACAGAAAGTTGTGATGGGACGGTTCAGAGAGAGCTTCACTCTGTGACTCGTCACGGACTGTGTGATAGGACGTTGTGGAGGGAGAATCACACTGTGTTAGAGTCGGGAGCGTATGACGGGACCTCGTGGAGGCAGCTTCTCTCTGTGTCTGACACATTGCTCTGTGCTGTGTTGAGAAGCTGTAGAGAGAGAATCTCTCTCTCTCGCTTTCTCTGACAGTTGTCGTGTGCGCTGAGGGCGTTTCCTTCGGTGTCTGACCGCTGGAGTGCCTGATAGGGCCGTGTAACGAGAGATTCACACACTGTCTGACCAAGGCTGTGTGTGATGAGACTTTGTGGAGGATTCTAAATTGTGTTCTCTGAACTAGATGAGTGTGATGGACGGTGTGGAGGGAGTTTCACTCTGTGTCTGACCATGGCCGCGAGTGATGAGACGCTGTGGATGGAGTAACACCCAGAATCTCAACCCGGAAGAGTGTGACTGGACGGTGTGCAAGAAACTTCTCTCTGCAATGTTGTTCAGCTCTGTGTCTGATACCAGGGTTGTGTGATAGGACGGTGCGGTGGGAGCTTTCTCATATTCTGACCTCTGTGCTGTGTGATTTGACGGGGTAGAAGGAGCATCATACTGTGTCTGGCCACGGGAGTATGCGGTGGAATGGTGCCGAGAGTGTTTCATTTCCTATCTGATCACGGGCAGGTGTAATGGGGTAGTGTGGACGGAGGTTCAATCTGTGTTTGCCCGCAGGACGATGTGATGGGAGGTTGTGAAGGGTGCTTCACTCCATGTCTGACCCATGGAGTGTGCGATAGTGTGCTGGAGAGGAAGCTTCAGTCTGAGGTGGACGACGGTCGTGTGTCATGGGACAGTGCGGATGGAGCATCACTCTGTGTCTGACACTAGCAGAGTATGATGGGACCGTGAGGTAAGAGATTCACTCTACTTCTGTCCCCGAGAGCGTGTGACGAGACATTGTGGATGGAACCTAAATTTCTACCTGTCCCATCAGGAAATGTGTAATTGAATGGCCTGAAGGGATAGTCACTCAATAACGGACTCCGGGTGCCTGTGATGGGATGGTGCCGAAAAACATCATTGCGTGTCTCATCTCGGGAGTGTGTGACGGGACGGAGTGGATTGAAATTCTACGTGTGTCTGTCCCTCAGGAAGTCTGTGATAGGATGGTGGGAAGGAGCTTTGTTACTGACTCCTGGAGTTTATGATGGGACGGTGTTGAGGGAGCTAGACCTTGTGACGGGTCCCGCGAGTGTGGAACGGGGTGCCGTGAAGAGAGATTTAACTTGAGTCTGACAGCAGGAGAGTGTGATTCGACGGTGTGAGAGAGTGCGAATTTGAATCTGACTACGGGAATGCTTCATAGAAAGGTTTGGGGGAGGTTTGTCTCTGACCCCGGGGACGGTGTGGAGGGGGATTCACTATGTTCTTGACATAAGGAGTGTGTGATGGGAAGGTGTGGAACGATTACTATTCTGAGTCTGTCTCCCGGCGGATGTCATGGACAGGCGGAGGGAGATTCACTGTTCGGTTTTCCGAATTTCCAGAGCAAGCATTTTCCCAGGACTGGATTAGAAATGAAGACCGGTGTTATTTCATATCCACGATTGAAAGATCCTACGATGAGGCGAAGCAGCATTGTTGGAACTCTGATTCAAATCTTCTTGAAATAAATTCAACAGAGGAAGAGGTATGTATCTTATCGACCGGAAGATATATCCACACCAGACTGACGCTCCCTCCTCACCGTCCCATCACACACACCCGGGATCAGGCACAGAGTGAATCTCCCTCCACACCGTCCCATCACACACTCCCGGGGTCAGACACAGAGTGAAACTCCCTCCGCACCGTCCCATCACACACTCCCGCGGTCAGACACAGGGTGAATCTCCCTCCACACCGTCCCATCACACACTCCCGGGGTCAGACACAGAGTGAAGCTCCCTCCACACCGTCCCATCACACACTCTCGGGGTCAGACACAGAGTGAATCTCCCTCCACACCGTCCCATCACACACTCCCGGGGTCAGGCACAGAGTGAATCTCCCTCCACACCGTCCATCACACACACCCGGGATCAGACACAGAGTGAAACTCCCTCCGCACCGTCCCATCACACACACCCGGGGTCAGAGACAGAGTGAATCTCCCTCCACATCGTCCATTCACACATTCCCGGGGTCAGAAACAGAGTGAAACTCCATCCACACCGTCCCATCACACACTCCCGGAGTCAGATACAGAGTGAAGCTCCCTCCAGACCGTCCATTCACTCATTCCCGGGGTCAGACACAGTGTGAAGCTCCCTCCACACCGTCCATTCACTCATTCCCGGGGTCAAACGCAAAGTGAATCTCCCTCCATACCGATCCATCACACACTGCCTGGGTCAGGCACAGAGTGATGATTCTTCCAGTAGTCCATTCACACACTCCCGGGGTCTGACACAAGGTGAATCTCCGTCCACACAGTCCCATCTGTCACTCCCGGGGTCAGATACAGAGTGAAGTTCCCTCCACACTGTCCCATCACACATTCCGAGGTCAGATACAGAGTGAAGCTCCCTGCACACCGTCCCATCACACACTCCCGGGGTCAGACACAGAGTGAATCTCCCTCCACACCGTACCATCACACACTCCCGGGTCAGGTACAGAGCGAAGCTCCCTGCACACCGTCCCATCACACACTGCCGTGGTCAGACACAGAGCGAATCTCCTTCCACACCGTCCAGTCACACTCTCACGCGGTCAGACGTAATGTGACGCTCTCTAAATTTTGCTCGAATTCAATCATTAATGATAGCAATTTAATTTCAAAGAATTTTGTTATCAAAGCTGTGCACGACCAACGCAGTTCATTCTGGATTGGAAAATGCAAAGCCGTGTGAGATTAGGGTTCATGCAACTGTTTAAGAAGAGAGTTGGTTGTGGGATTAGTCTGGGGATTGATACAGGCGGCGAGAAAGGAGTGGGCAGTGGGATTAGTTTCGGGACTGACACGGGTTGCGGCAGGGAGTGCGCAGGCTGACTAATCTGCCGACTGATAAGCTCTGTGAGGAGAGTGTGGGATTTTGTAGTATATTGGGACAAGGAAAGGTCTACGGGCAGAGAGTGCGGAAGTTCGATTTTTTGGGACTGCCGCAGGTTTGTGGCAAGGAAATGTGTCAGTGGGAGTATTTTGGGGATGGACACTGTAGGGAGGGAGTGTGGCACCGGGATTAATTTGGAAAACACAGATCTTTGCTGGGAGAGTGGGTGAGTTTGGGAACCGACACGGGCTGGTGGTTGAGTGTGCGCAGTTGAATTTATTTCGGGACTGACGTGGACTGTGGGATGATAATGGGAGTGGGAGTGCTTTTGGTCATTGTTACAGGTCTGTAGGGTGAATTTTGGGAAGTGGGGTTATTTTGGGGCTGGTACGGGGCTGTGGGGAGAGAGTGGGGCTGTGGGACTCTTTTGGAAACTAATACACGTTGTGGGAGACAGTGAGGCGGTGGGTGTACTTTGGGGACTGACACAGACCTGTGGGGAGAGAATTCCTCAGTGGGATTAGTTTGGGCATTGACAGAGGTCTGTGGGAAGAGAATGAGAAGTGCTTGTGTTTTGGTTCATGATACAGGTCTCTAAGAAGAAGGCTGGGAAGTGAAATTATTTCCGGAACGGGCCCGGGGCTGTGGGGAGAGGGTGGGAAGTGAGAGTATTTTGGGGTGTAAATCTCGCCTGTGGGGAGACCGTGAAGCAGTGGGAGTATTTTGGGGACTGACATGGGGCCTTGGGGAGAGAGTGGCGCTATGATTGTATTTTCGTCCTGTGGGGAGACGGTGTGGTACTGGAATTTTTCTGGTGTCTGACACCGGTCTGTGGGCAGACCGTGGGGCATGGTTTTAATACGTAGACTGACACATGGGTGCAGGCAGAGAGTGGGATGTGGGGAATTCTGGAAACTGACAGAGGGCTGTGCTGGGGAAATGGGGCAGTGGGAGATTTTGGGTTCTTCCATTGTTCAATTGTGAGGGACTGTGTCAGTGATTTTGGGGACTGACAGATGACTGTCTGCTGCTGGAGCGCTGTCCCTTTTGGAATTGTTTACCCCTCCTTGACAGGAAAGTGGCCTCTCATGTCGTGTACCAGATGAGCGTTGGAAAGTTCGTATGCAGTGAATGTAAATGGTACAGTCATCTTTACCCTTGTAGTCGTGATCATCATCGCTTCATCTGCGAGACGTCTGCAGCTTTGTGCCCGGATATTTCTGAAAAGATCCAGGAACTCTGTCAGCAGCCAGTGGGGCCGAAGTGAATCAAATGACAACACCCTCTTTCACCCTCCTTCTCCCCTGCTCCTCTTACCAACTTGCACTACCCCATTCGCGCTGCCCCTCACCATTTCCCTATTCTCCTCTTCCTTTCTGTCACACTCTGGCTCGCCATCTCTCCCTTTCTTTACCATTCCCCCACAAATCTCTCTCTCTCTCACACACCTCTCCCCTCCCACATCTTCTAAATCATCCGCATTTTCCTCACTCCCGCGTTCTTGCCTCCCTTTCCCCCCAACTCCTCCCCATCAGTTCCCTCTCTCTCGCTCGATCCTTTACTCCCTCCCTGTCGCACTCTCC
>NC_092382.1:104401274-104443774 GCF_030028105.1 Mobula birostris
CTACTCTTCTCCCCTCCCGGCTCCGCTCTCCCCCCCCCCCCCCCATATTTACTCCACATTTCCACCCCTCTTCTTGCTCTGCCCTTTTTATCCCCAACTCATCCCGCTTCTCCTCCCTCCTCTCCCCCTCGGACCCATTCTCTGCCTCTCCTCTCTCGGTTCCCTCCACCCACTCTCGCCTCAATTCTGTGCGCACTGGCCCTCAGCTCACCAACCCGGGGGAAAAAGACTGTGCACATTCACCCTGTCTGTGCCTCTCCTGGCTTCATACCTGCGCTCCAAGGAACAAAGCCCCATCCTTCTTGCCTTCTCTCCATAACTCAGACCCTCGAGTCCCAGCAACATCCCCGTAAATCTCCCTCTGCGCTCTTTCCAGCTCAATGGCATCTTTCACACAGCAGGGCCACCAAAACTGAGTACCGTACTCCAAAGTGCGGCCGCACCGACACCTCGTACAACTGCAACGTGACCTCCCGACGCCCGTACTCAGTGTCCTGACTGATGAAGGCCAGCGAGTTAATCTGCGATCCATCCGTAAGGCACGTTTTCTACCGGATCACCAACCGATTTGTTACCTTTGATTGATTTTCAGCATCAGTTTGGCGCAAAGATGTAAAATTAAGGTACTTTACAGAAAATAATAAATACTACAGAAATGCGTTCAAAGATGTGACAGCCCAGGATTTGGAGTTGGTGATTGGAACTGAGAGCATGTGTGTGCTGAGTAATCCACATCCTGTCCACGCACACAAAATATCGAGATAAAATTCGAGACTACAGCAGCGGCGCAGTGCTGGGGATGTGTGAGAGCTGAGAGTCGGAAGGGAGAGGGTTTCGCTCTAATATTGACTAGGGTAGTGTGTGATACGATTGTGCACCGGGGTGAGGAAAACACAGATAATATCTGAACCAGGATTGCGTAATTGGACGGACAAGAGGGAATTCACTCTCTGTCCGTCCTCGAGAGTGTTTCATGGGACGATGTGGAGGGAGCTTCACTCTGTATCTAACCCCTGGAGTGTGTGATGGGGCAGTGGTAAGGGAGCTTCACTCAGTGTCGCACCCTGTGACTATGTTATGGGACGGTGTGCAGAGATCTTCACACTGTATCTGACCCATTGGGGTGTGTGATGGGACGGTGTGGAATGAGCTTCACTCTGTATCTGACCCTGGGAGTGTGTGCTGGGACGGTGTGGAGGGAGATTCATTCTGTGTCTGTCTGCGGATTTTGTAATGGGAGGGTCTGTTGTGAGTTTCAGTCTCTATCTGACCCGGATAGCCATGATGCGACTGTGTGGAAGGGGTTTCAGTACGTGTCTGACTCCGGAAATGCTTTCTTCACTCCTTCCACGAAACTTGCTGTGTGGGATGGGAGCGCGGAGGGAGATTCACTCCTTTTTTGACCCCGACATTATGTGATGTATCGTTGTTGAGGCAGCGCCCCTCGGTGTCTCATGCCAGGAGTGTGCGATGGGATGGTTTGGGTGTAGTCTCACTGTGTGGCTGACTGACGGAGCCAAAGATTCATATATTAATGGCGTTAGGACAGCCTCCAATCGGAGATCTGGAGCGAGAAAGAAGTGTGCATTAGAAAGCAGCGCCACGTGTTTGTTTGAACAACAGCCAATCTGCGAGGCAGGTTCAATAGAAAGGGAAAATTAAGATAACACAGGGGTTACTGTTGGTGGATTTGTTTTCAGTTTATTCATTGTTTCCTTGTTTACAATTGCACAGTTAGAGCAGAAGCCATGTCTGGCAGTATAGTTGAATGCTCCCCTTGGAGGACGTGGGACGACAGGGAAACCTCCAGAGTCTCTGACAACTTCGTATATAAGAAGGTCATCCGGCTGCAGCTTCTAACACCGGGCGTTAGGGAGTTGAAGTTGGAACTGGATCATTCGGGAAGCTGAGGGGCGATAGGGTGGACATATTGGGAGGAAGTTAGACCCAACGTGCACTTTATAGTAAACTGGATGACAGTCAGGGGGATTAAAGAGGTTAAACAACCAGACCCAGTGCAGAGCGCCCCCTGTGGCCAACCCTTTCAATAACAGGTACACCACTTTGCGTACGTCTAGCTGGGGGAGGGGAGGTTTCAAATGACCAAGTGGTGAAAAGTCTCTCAGGTCAGGTCTCTGGCACTGATTTCGGCTCAGTTGTTCAGAAGGGGAGTGGAGGGCCAGCTGAGGTGAGCTGTGGTGATAGAGGATTATTTATTCGGGGAACAGAAAAGAGTTTCTGTGAGTGAGAGATTCCAGGATGTATTTTGCCTCCCGGTTGTCAGGGACGCTACCACTCGGATCGAGTCCTCAGCCATCTTAAGTGGGAGGGTGAGCAGGCAAAGTGCGGGACGTGCAGGTGTGACCAGAAATAGGAAGACAACACCGATTAACACGTGGTTAAGTGTTGCAGGTAGGAATGAGGGCTTCTGATAGTTGGATCACACGCTTCTCTTCCAAGGACGGTGCGAGCAGTGAATAAGGCCTATTTCAATACATATCTCTGCCTGCAGGCCGCGCCACACCGACCCACATTGCGCCGCCCTTTCATTTACTCCGTCACCGAGCAAATCTCACACTTTCCACCTGAACTGGACTGGAACTAACATCCCAGCGGGTGGTTTTGGCATTAAAAAAGGAGGAGGGGTGGGGTTTGAACTAGAGATGGAGGGGGATGAAAAACAGAATGCCAAACAGATAGTGGAGCGGTTGCTGGGACAGATGTTGGGAAGACCAGAGACAAAGTCAGGAGGCAAAAGTTTGAGCCTGCTGGGACTTGTGTTCTGAGATGCCTACATTTCAACGCAGGAAGTATTTTACGAAAGACAGATGAGCTCAGAGCAGGGATCAAGGCTGGAATTATGATATTGTAGATATCAGTGAGACGTCGGCGCAGGGCGAGCATGACCGTCAGCTCAACATTCCCGGTTTTGGGTTTATTCGTCGTGATGCAGCGGGAAGATTTCAAAGTTGAGAAGCGACTTTACTACTCACTTTCGATTCATTGACAAACTCAGGGAGAGGGGTTCAGGTGGCTCTTTGCCAGGGACATTAATGTGCAGGGAATACAAGGAGATGGTTGCTGTGCAGTCAGAAGTGATTTAGCTCAATTGGTATATCACAATATTGTTGGCCGAAGGGTCTGTTCTGTTCGGTGATTTATGTTCACTACTCTGCAGGCGGGGTAAAAACAGAGAGTGAACACATCAGGTGGGAAGAGCAGGGTTTGGGGTAGATCAAGGAATTTAACAACGTATTGCGAAACACAGAGAACGACACTTCACAGACAGCAGAGGCAGTGAGCGATCCACACAGCCCTCACAGTGACACCGACACAACCCTCACGGTGACATCGTCACAACCTTCACCATGACACCTAGACAACCCTCGAACGGATACTGAGCGACCCCGTTCCGCGAAACGGACACGCATCACACCGTGACACCGGCAGAACCCTCAAACGGATACTGAGCGACTCCGTTCCGTGAAAAGGACACGCATCACACCGTGACACCGGTACATCGCTCGCCGTAGCAAGTCTGCCCCCTCATCGTGATGTCCAGACAACGACAGTCCCTGTACCGTATCACTGATACATGCCTCAACGATAGCGACATACCGACACGCCTTGCACCTTAATACGGACACACTCCTTCCCGTCTCCATAACCCACTCCCGCTCCATGCATCTGCCCATTCACCCAGCATGTCCAAGTCACCCTGCATTCTCATAACATCCTCCTCACATTTCACACTGCCACCCAGCTTTGTGTCATCGGCAAATTTGCTAATGTTACTTTTAATTCCCTCATCTAAGAGGGTGAGCCCGTGAAATACATTTCGGGATCGCCATAAGTCTTTGGGGCGATGGCGGGGCTGTGGGATTTGTTTGGGGACTGAAACAATCTCAGGAGAGAAAGTGGGCCTGTTTGATTCGTATGGGGACGGACATAGTACTGTGGAGGGAATGTGGGTCAGTGGGATTCGTTTGGCGACACACCAGAGACTGTCGGGGTAGCGTGGTGTAGTTGGGATAGTTTGACGACTGACACAGGGGTCTGGGGAGACAGTGGGTCAATAGGAATTGCTTGAGGTCTGACTCAGGGCTGTGAGAAAAGAGTGGTTTCGTGGGATTAGTTTGCGGGCCGACACAGGACTGTGAGGAGAGGGCTGTTTAATAGCATTAGTTTGGCGACGGTGTCGGATTGGCTGTTCTGTCTCTGTAGAACATGTTTAACGCTCTTTGACAGCAATGTGGCCTCTGCTTTCCTGCACAAGATGAACTCTGGAATGTGCGCCCGTAGTCAGAGGGACTCGGTCGTATGGGGCTTCCCTTGCAATCGGGCTCAACGTTTCGTCTGCGAGAAGTTTGTACCTTTGTGCTGGGGTAATACAGCAAAGATCCAGGGTTTCTGTCAACAGACACTGGGAACAACTTTAATCAAAAGGACTTGAATCAAGGGTCTTTTTTTCCGACTTCTCTCTCCTCCACACGCTCTTCGATCTTCCCAAATCCCGTCCTTACCTTCTCTGCCTTTTCCTCCTGCTGCATTGTCGTAACCACATACTGACAAGACATTCTCCCCATCTGTCGCCTTTGTTTTTCTCATCATACCCGCTATGTCCCGTTCTTCACCACACCTTCGACCTCTCTGTCCGAGCTCTCTCCTTCACTATGTCCTAGCACTTTCTACACCCGCTGTCTTACTCCGCACCAGCTGCCCAACTCATTCCCCTCCATTCCCCTTTCTCTCCGTTTCACTACCATACTCTCGCTTTCCCCTCTCAGGTCTCTCTAACCACTCCACCACCCTGATCTCTCTCTCCTTTCTCACCTCTCTGCTCAATATCATACCCACTGGCTCTCGATTATCTCACCCGGCTAAATATTCTCTGCGCATTCACTCTATCTATGTCTCTCTTGTCTTCCTACAACTCGAAATGTTCACCCACAAGACTGCAAGGAATGAAGTCCCAACATTCCGGGTCTTTTTCCAAATGAGTTCTCCAAGTACAGCCTCACTGACGTGTTGTGCAACCGGAACGTGCCCTCCCGGCTCCAGCACCCAGTGCCCAGAGTGGTGAAGGCCGGCGTGTTAAATGTCCTGTCCACCCGTCTTGCATGTTTTATATCTGATTTATTACCTGTCATTTATGCGGTCTCATTTGTTTTTTTTTTCCTTTTTGCTGCAACCATATGCTCTAAACTGTAAAATTAATGCAAATGACATAAAATAGAATAAATAATGAAAAAAATGTCGAGTTAATGGTCATGTGTTCAAAGGTGTGATGGCGCGGGGGTGGGAAGCTGTTCCTAAATGGCTGTGTGTGGGTGTTCAGGCTCCCGTAACTCCTCCATGATAATAGTAACGAGCAGGGAGCTTCTCCCGGTTGTTGAGAGTCCTCAGTGATGGGTGCCGCACTTTCAAGGCATCGCCTCTTGTAAACGTCCTGGATGGTGAGGAGGGGTATGACCGTCATGGCGTCGCCTGAGTCTAGAACCTTCTGTAGCCTCTTGCGATTCTGTGCCTAGTACACTCCACACCAGGCGGCGATGCGACAAGACAGAATACTCTCCACCGGACATTCGTAAAATGTTCCTTGTCTTCACTGAGAGACCACATCTCATCAAACCCCTAAAGTTATAATCCCTTCTGTAACGAGACAGCTGAGGGTGGTGTGGAAAACAAATGCAAATGCAGAGGAAGGTGTGGAATTAACTCAGGCTCAGACTGGAAATAAACAAGAGGACACCAACCTAATCGAAAGACAACATCACAAGCAGTAGTCCGAGAAATGGTACGGTCGAAGAATGAGTGCTCAGCAAAATGCCTTTAGGTAGAAGACCTACAACAACACAGACGCATCGACCCACAAAGTTGTGCCGAACATGTCCTTACCTTGGAAATTACCCATAGCCTCCTATTTTCCTGAACTCCAAGTACCTGTCCAGGAATCTCTAAAGGGAATGTGGCCGGGAATAATTGCAAGTCTGAGTGTTAAAGGGAAAGTGACATAACCGTACTCCAGGGAGTGGAGTTGCGGGAAATCCGGATTCCTGTCCTCTTCAGTCGGGCACATGACACCTTCTTCGTGTTTGCATGAAAGTGTTGAGCTCTCTGTATATCCTCTGAGTTGTTCACAAGTATGAACCCTGGAACTTCAAATAATACCAAACGACAGAGCAGAAGAATTAGACCTCGGAGTCTGCTTGCGATTTCACCATGCCTGATCCATTATTTTGTCAGCTCCAGTCTCCCGCCTTCTCCCGGTTTTCCTTCAGGCTATGAATAATGAAAAAGTTTTCAAACTCTGCCTTAAGATGCCGCACGGCCTGGTATACCCGGCTGCCTGCGGCATTGGATTCCAGAGATTCACCGCTCTGTGGCGAAGACAATCCACCTAAGCGCCTTCCTATACCTTTATTTTAAGGCTGTGTTTCCTGGTGCGAGACCTCCCGACAACAGAGTAAAGTCCATCCACATCTACTCTGTCATGGCCTTTCACTATCCGACAGCTTTTCTTAAGATCACGCCTCATTCTTGTGAATTCCAGGCACTTCAGGCCCCAGAGCCATCAAACTGCCTTCACATGACAAGCTAATCAATGCTGGAATCAATTCCGTGAACCTCCTTTGAAACCATTCCAATAGGAGCACAAACTCTGTTCGATAAGCTGGAATCAAAGCCTCCTCACAATGCTGCAAATGTGGCCTCACAGCTTCCTACTAAGTCTTAAAATTATATCCTTGCTTTCACATTCTATTCCTCTCCAAATGGATGGGTGGAAGGGAACTACATATCATGTATAAACCGCAAGTATGTGACGGGGTGCGGAAGAAGAGGTTTTACTTTGTGTCTGTACCAGGGAGAATGTGATGATAAAGAGTGGAGGGATTCACCCAGGGGCTGACCACGGGAGATGTGTTGTATCTTTGCTAGTTGAGCGGAACTCAGTGTCCGACTGTTGATGTGTGTGATGGGACGGTGCGGAGGGAACTTCACTCTGTGTCTGACCCCGGGAGTGTGTGATGGGACGGTGTGGAGGGAGATTCACTGTGTCTGACTCCTGGAGTGTGTGATGGGACGGTGTGGAGGCAGCTTCACTCTGTGTCTAAACGTGGGAGTCTGTGATTGGGCGGTGTGGAGGGAGATTCACTGTGTATGTGTGACCCCGGGAGTTTGTGATGGCATGGTGTGGAGGGAACCTCGCTCTCTGTTTGACTGACGGAGTCACAGAATCATATAATTTTGCCGTTGGGACATCCTCCAATAAGAGATGGAATTGAGGATCATTCGGGAAGCTGAAGGCGTGATAGGAAGGACATATTGGGTGGACGTTAGACCGAATGTGCAGTTCACAGGAGACTGGGGGACAGTCAGATGGATGAAAGGGGTTTAACAGCCAGGCCCAGTGTAGAGTGCTCCCTGTGGCCAACGGGCTGAATTACAGGTACACAGTCAGTGCACTTCTGGGTTTCGGAGAGGGGCGCAAATGACCCCGTACAGATATGTCTCACAGGTCAGGACTCTGGCACTGAGTTCGGTTCTGTGGTTCAGTAGGGAAGGGAGTAGAGCGGAAAGAGCTGGGGTGCTGGCGGGGTCTTTGTTCGGGGAACAGATCTGTGGGCGAGAGAGAGATCCCTGGATGGCATTTTGCCTCCTACGTGCCCGGGTTGCAACCTCTCGGGTCGTGTCCGCAGCAATCTCAAGTGGGAGGCTGAGCAGGCAAATCTCTGTACGGGCTGGTGTGATCAGAAATAGTAAGATTATACAGATTAACAGGTGGCCAAGGTGTCGGGGCAGGAATGAAGGCTTCAGATAGCTGGATTATTGGGTTCTCTTCCAAGGAAGGAGAGACCTGTTTATAATATACCGTTTAAATCCAATCCAAGTTTAACTACCATTCAACCATGCATGAATATCCATGAATACAGCCAAACGGGCCAGTGTTACTCCAGCAAAAAAATAATAAATCAAATACCAACAGTCACACGTGGCTCAATGCACACATAATACTTCCGCGATGGAAAAAAAAATAGCAAGCATACGGTGGATATCAGTAGTTTATACGATCACGGTATATATACTGCTTTACATACATTAACGTACATACACATACATGTAAATCTGCAGACGACCACAGCAGAGCTTGTCTTCTGCCGGGCGAGCACCAGGGGGCAGCACATACACTTGCTTGGATGCCGCGCCACGCCACACCACTTTGCACAACTCCTTCAGTTTATAGAATGTATAGAATAGTACAGCACAGTACAGGTCCTTCGGCCCACAGTGTTGTGCCGACCCTTAAACCCTGTCTCCCATATAACCCTCACCTTAAATTCCTCCATATACCTGTCTAGTAGTCTCTTAAACTTCACTAGTGTATCTGCCTCCACCACTGACTCAGGCAGTGCATTCCACGCACTAACCACTCTCTGAGTAAAAAACCTTCCTCAAATATCCCCCTTGAACTTCCCACCTTAAAGCCATATCCTCTTGTATTGAGCAGTGGTGCCCTGGGGAAGAGGCGCTGGCTATCCTCTCTATCTAATCCTCTTATTAACTTGTACACCTCTATCATGCCTCCTCTCACCCTCCTTCTCTCCAAAGAGTAAAGACCTAGCCCCCTTAATCTCTGATCATAATGCATACTTTCTAAACCAGGCGGCATTCTGGTAAATCTCCTCTGTACCCTATCCAATGCTTCCACATCCTTCCTATAGTGAGGCGACCAGAACTGGACACATTACTCCAAGTGTGTCCTAACCAGAGTTTTATGGAGCTGCATCATTACATCGCGACTCTTAAACTCTATCCCTCGACTTACGAAAGCTAACACCACATAAGCTTTCTTAACTACCGTATCCAACTCTGAGGCAACTTTCAGGGATCTGTGGACATGTACCCGCAGATCCCTCTGCTCCTCCACACTACCAAGTATCCTGCCATTTACTTTGTACTCTGCCTTGGAGTTTGTCCTTCCAAAGTGTCCCACCTCACACTTCTCCGGGTTGAATTCCATCTGCCACATCTCAGCCCACTTCTGCATCCTATCAATGTCTCTCTACAATATTTGACAATCCTCTACACTATCTACAACACCACCAACCTTTGTGTCGTCTGCAAACTTGTCAGCCCACCCTTCTACCCCCACATCCAGGTCGTTAATAAAAATCACGAAAAATAGAGGTCCCAGTTTCAAGTAGTCTCTTAAATTTCACAAGTGTATCTTCCTCCATCACTGACTCAGGCAGTGCATTCCACGCACCAACCGCTCTCTGAGTAAATAACCTTCCTCTAATATCTCCCTTTATCTTCCCACCCCTTACTTTAAAGCCAAGGAGTAAAATAAGTATGAACTCGTTCATGGGGCTACATTGTCGACCACCTAACAGTCCTGGGTGTTCAGAGGAACGAATTTGTATGAGGTCGCAGACTGTCCAAAGAAACAAAAGGTTGTGATCTTGGGTGATTTTAACAGGTATTAACTGCGAGACCCATACTGTGAAATGACCCGTGTGATAGTTTGTCAAGTGTTTCAAGGCAAGTTGCCTTAATCAGTACGTGTAAAGTCTCCTACGGAATAGGACAAGGGTTGTGACATAATTTTGTTCAGGGGACAATTTGAATAGCAGCAACAGGATCGGTCCGAATCAGCATGGATTTACGAATCTTCTGGAAGTTTTTTTTGAGGATGTAACTGTGGAAATTGTCTAGGGACAGCCAGTGAATGTAGTGTACCTGAACTTTCAGAAAGCCTTGGATAAGGTCCCACATAGGAAATTGGTGCGCAAGATTAGCGCACATGGTTTTGGGGATGGGGTACTGACGTGGATAGAAAATTGGTTGGCAGACAGCAAACAAAGATTACGGATAAACGGGTGCCTTTCAGAATGGCAGGCAGTGACTCGTGGGGTGCCGCAAGACCCGGTGCTGGGACCGGAGCTATTTACAAAATATATTAATGAATCAGGTGAATGGATTTAAAGTAACACTAGAAAATTTGCAGATGACACAAAGCTGAATGGTTGTATAAAATAGGAGGAGGATGTTTTTAAAATGCAGGTTGGGTGAGTGGGCAGATGCATGGCAGATGCAGTTTAATGTGGATAAATGTGAGGTTACCCACTTTGGTGGCAAGAACAGGAAGGCAGGATAACATCTGATTAGAGTCAAGTTAGGAAAAGGGGAAGTACAACGAGACCTAGCTGTCCTTGTTCATCGGTCATTGAAAGTAAACATGCAGGTACAACAGACAGTGAAGAAATTTAATGGCATGTTGGCCTTCATAACAAGGGGAGTTGAGTACAGGAGCAAATAAGTCCTTCTGCTGTTGTACAGGGCCCTGGTGAGACCACACCTGGAGTTTTGGGTGCACCCTAACCCTAACCCAATGCAAGCATCGCACGTGGCACAAAGCACAAATAATATAGCAAAAAAGAAACAGGAAAATGCCTACGTACTTTGAATGCCTCCGAAATCTACAACCGACACAAAAGAGCTTGTCTTCTGCCGAGCGAACACTGGGGGGCAGCAGAGACTCGGGTCAGGAGGCCGCGACACACCACGCCCACGTTTTGCAGCTCTATCATTTCCTGGGTCAGCGAGCACTCTCTTAGTTTATACCTGAACTGCAGTGAAAAATCCCAGTGGGAAGGTTTGTCATTAAAAATGGTGTCGGTGTGGAGTTGTAGGTGATGAAAACCAGAATGGCATAACAGATAGTGGACTCAGATGGGACAGATGTTGGTCAGAGCTCAACAAAGTCAGGAAGCAAAAAGTTGAGCCTACTGGGACTCGAGTTCTGAGCGGCGTACATTTCAAAGCAGGAAGTATAACACGAAAGGCAGATGAGCTCAGGGCAGGGCTCAACGTCTGGAAGCACGATCTTCCAGCCATTAGTAAGATTTGGGTGAAGGAGGGGCAGGTCTGTTATCTCGGTCTCCAAAGTGTTTTCCATTTCTGCTGGTTCTTTAACCCGTCACGGCGTACGTGAAAAAATACAGGCCTACGTCCGAGAGATGAACAAATTGGTTGGGGGGGGGACTTGTTTAAATTAATTGGGGAAAATCCCGTTTGATTTCGTCGTGTGGAAAAAGAGCATAACTGGATGTTAGGAAATTCCTGGCATCGCCAAACCCGGTGGTTTTGAAGAGAACTGAAAAGGATGAGTTGCGGAAAATTGTTGAGGAATTGAAACTTAAGACAGTAAAGAAGGATTGACAAAGGTAGAAATTCAAAGAAAAATAGATTAATATTATACTTTGACTGAGCAAATTGCGGAGGATGTGTTGAAGATGTTTGCTGAAGGTAAAGTACTTACCGAGCTGAGCTTCAGTTTCAGCTGGAAAAATTAAATTGGAGCAAGAGTTGCTCCTGAAACAGCTCGAGACAGAAGAGGCAGAAAGACAGAGACAGTTCGAGAGGGAGATGTGGCAGCTGAGAGGCTTAGTGTTAGACCGTGCTGACTTTTACAGCTCGAGAGAGCTTGTGTTGATTGATGAATTTAAAAGTTGAGTTCCTGATGATGTAATGGCACACCTCGGTGAAGAGGATGCCGCCACCCTGCGGGGGTCTGCTAAGACAGCAGAGGAGTTTGTTTTAACCCACGGGGTTGAGTTTACTCCAGGTGAGAGTTACCCAGAGAGTAGCTGGGAGGCTCGGGGTGGCCTTGAATTTGAAACTGCGGCAAGTGATGAAAGACCGGAAGAGGCCGCTGTCCCGATTGCCTGTATTCAGGCTGCTGAAGTACCTGTGGATTCATGGGGTACTGAACCTTGTGTTGAAGCTCAGTTAACATCTGAGGTGTCTGACTTGGTTGGAAAGGAATACAGTTCATTTGTGTCAGATGATCCTGGTTCAGTGAAGGAGGGGTTAACCTTGGTACCAGTGGAAATTGAGAATCCTCAGTCCCTTGTATTAGACAGTGTTCTAAAATCCAGCAATGAGATAAAAATTAGAGAGTTTATTGTTAGCTAAACAATTGGTAAAAGTGTTGTTCCTGGATTTTGAATAAAGTACTTGTGAATGGTAGATTGGTTTTGCGAACTTTGACCCTGCTTGCAGGACCAAGGCCTGCTGAGGAAGTATGTGCCACTCTGTTGAATTTTGTTTTGACCTTTGGAGGTAAACACCTTCAAGGTTATGATGTTGTTCAAGCTTGGGGCATGGAACGACAAAACTTGAAGTGTTGTTGTGACGAGGAGTGACAATCGGTTGATGTTGCTATGGAGAGAGATCCGAGGAAAGGTCGTAGGAATAAGATAGATGGATTTTTTGGCCTATTCCATAACATAAACATGGTAGTTATAAGTCTGGTGATCGTGCTAAGTTTAGTAAAGAGTGGGGGGAAGTTGACAGCTCTCAAAGGTAAGGTTGATTTAGCAGTTTAACTAATGAGGAAGCTGCTGCTAATGATCCAGACAGAGGGACTGATGTTTACCCTGCCCGTGTGGTAACTCAAAGCATGTTTAGAAAGTCTGCTGAGGCCCATGATAGCAACACCAGGGGTGTAAAGTACGATGATGTGTCACAGACGTTTCTACCTTCCATATTCCAGCGGGACTTAGAGGGTAGTAAAATTGATGAGAGGAAGGCTGACGAGAAAGGCTTGTCCTTATCGAGGAAGGAATTTATGGAGGAACAGAATAAAGATTCTGAAATAGTAGCTTTAAAGGAGACAGCTCTCACAGAACAGGAGGTTCAGAGAGAGTCAGTGGGATATTACCTCAGAGATGGGGTTTAACGAGGGAGAGGAGACCAGCCACTGGGCCTGCAATTGAATATTAGGCTATTGTGCATCAGGTAGTATTTCCCAAGGACTACAGGGCTGAGATTTTACACCCAGCGCATTCTATGCCTATAGGTGGACATTTTGGAGTGAGATGGACAGTGAAGAGGATTTTGAAGGGATTCTACTAGCCTCATTTCAGAAAGCATGTTCGGAATTTTTGCAGGACATGTCATACCTGCCAGGTTGAGGGGAAGCTTACTCTGGTTATTCAAGTAACACCACTACACAGATACCTGCTTTTCCTAAACCTTTTTCTTGGATCATAGCGGATTGTGTTGGCCCATTGCTAAAGACAGCATCTGATCATCAGCATGTGCTAACTGTTATGTGTGCTGTGTCTGGGTTGCCTGAGGCCGTGCCTCTCGGAAACATCAAGGCCTAGACTGTGATAAAGCATTCCGTAAGAGTTACACACTGGTAAGTCTGCCCAAAGAAATTAAATTTGAGCAGCGTAGTAACTTTACTTCGAGAACATTCCTGGGGATGTTTGGAAAACTGGGAGCTAAGCACACTGGGTCATCTGCATATCACACAGAGTCCGAGGAGCCTTGGAACGGTGCAACTCCACGCTTAAGGCCATGATTAAAACATATTGTGTGAAAAATGGGGGAAAAAACTGTGAGGATGGGGCTCCCGTACTGTTCAATATTAATTCAAGAATCCCTGAGGTTCAGTCCATTTGAATTCATTGTCGGCCATAGGCCCAAAAGGAAGGCAATTCTAACGCCCTCCTCGGTGACGGTGAATCTCGATGCCACCAGGTCCGGTTCATCCGGAGGGAGCTGGGCTCTGCTCTTCTGTTCGAATCTTGCGTAGAATACGTTAAGTTCTTCAGGAAGAGAAGCGCCACAGTTATTGATATTCCCAGACTTTTCGTTGCGCCCAGTGATCTCATTTAGACCCTGCCATAGTCTACTGGCATCCATTTGCTTAACCTGGGCTTCCAACTTGGCTCGATATTGCGTAGTTACTATTAAATACAATCAGTTAATAGCAATATGGACTCCAAAGTGTTTTCCATTTCTGCTGGTTCTGTAACCCGTCAGGGGGTACGAGACAAAATTGGGGCCTGCGTCCGAGACATGAACATATTGTCTGGGGGGCTTGTTTGAAATGATTGGGGAAAATCCCTTTTGATTTGGTCGTCTTGAAAAACAGCAGAAATGGATGTTAGGAAATTCCTGGCATCGCAAACCCTGTGGTTTTGAAGAGAACTAAAAAGGACGAGCTGTGGACAATTGTTGAGGAATTGGAACTTAACACGGTAAAGAAGGTCTGACTAAGGTAGAAATTCAAAGAAAAATAGTTGAATATTATATTTCGACGAAACAATTTACCGAGGATGTGTTGAAAATGTTTGCTGACGGTAAAGTACTTACTGAGGCTGAGCTTCAGTTTCAGCTGGAAAAATTAAAATGGAGCAGGAGTTGCTCCTGAAACAGCTCGAGAGAGAAGAGGCAGAAAGACAGAGACCGTTCGAGAGGGAGATGTGGCAGCTGAGAGGTTTAGTGTTAGACCCTGCTGATTTTTACAGCTCAGGAGAGAGCTTGTGTTCTTTGATGAATTTAAAAATTGAGTTCCTGATGATGTAAGGGCATATCTCGATGAAGGAGATGCCGACACCCTGTGGGGGTCTGCTAAGACAGCAGAGGAGTTTGTTTTAACCCACGGGGGTTGAGTTTGCTCCAGGTGAGAGTTGGGAGGCTCGGGGTGACCATGAATTCGAAACTGGGGGAAGGGATGAAAGTCCGGAAGAGGCAGCTGTCCCGATTGCCTGTATTCAGGTTGTTGAAGTAACTGTGGTTTCATGGGGTACTGAACCTTGTGTTGCAGCTCAGTTAGAATCTGAGGTGTCTGACTTGGTTGGAAAGGAATACAGTTCATTTGTGTCAGATGACCTTGGTTCAGTGAATAAGGGTACCAGTGGAAATAGAGAATTCTCAGCTACTTGTATTAGACAGTGTTCTAAAATTTAGTAATAAGATAAAAATTGCTGAAGTCAACGTTACTGAAAATATTGGAAAAAAGTGTTGTCCCTGGCTTTTCAATAAAGTACTTGTGAAGGTTGAATTGGTTTTGCGACCTTTGACCCTGCTTGCAGGACAAAAGTCTGCTGAGGAAGTGTGTGCCACTCTGTTAAATTTTGTTTGGACATGTGGAGGTAAACACCTTCAAGGTTGTGATGTTGTTCAAGTTTGGGGCGTGGAAAGACAAAATTTGAAGTGCTGTTGTGACCAGGAGGGACTATCGGTAGATGTTGCTATTGAGACAGGTCTGAAGAAAAGTCGCAGGAATAAGGTAGAAGGATTGTTTGGCCTCTTCCATAGTATAAACATGGTAGTTATAAGTCTGGTGATCGTGCTAAGTTTAGTAAACAAAAGGGGAGGTTGACAACTCTTCACGGTAAGGTTCATTTAACAGTTCAACTAATGATCAAGCTGCTGCTAATGATCCAGACAGAGGGACTGATATTTTCCCTGCCCGTGTGGTAACTCAAAGCATGTTTAGAAAGTCTGCTGAGGCCCATGATAGCAACACCAGGGGTGTAAAGTACGATGATGTGTCACAGACTTTTCTACCTTCCATATTCCAGCAGGACTTAGAGGGTAGTAAAGCTGATGAGAGTAAGGTGTTTGAGAAAAGTTTGTCCTTATCGAGGAAGGAATTTATAGAGGATCAGAATAAAGATTCTGAAATGGTAGCTTTAAGGAGACAGTTCTCACCAAACAACTGGTTCAGAGAGAGTCAGTGGGATATTATCTCAACGCTGGGGTGTTAATGAGGAAATGGAGACCAGACACCGGGCCTGCAAGTGAGGACAGGGCTACTGTGCATCAGGTAGTAGTTCCAATGGTTTACAGGGCTGAAATTTAAAAGCTGGCCCATCGTATGCCTTCAGGTGGACATTTTGCAGAATGTTCAAATTAAAATAGAACACTTGTTTGATAGGATGGCACCAGTGAGTACAATTGTGAAGAGAAATGGAGTCGTGAAGGCTGGAAATGAGGTGGAAATTCATTTATTAAGCTCCTTTCTTGCTACCCGATATTCCTCAATAGAGCGATCTGATCCTTGCTTCCTGAACCTCATTATGCTACCTTCTTCCACCCGACTAGATTCTCCATCTCACTTGACACCCATCGTTTCTTCACCCTACCGTTCTTTATCTTCCTTACCGGGACAAATTTATCCCTAACATCTTGCACGATATCCCTAAACATCGACCATATGTCCACACTGCATTTCCCTGCAAAAGCATCATCCCAATTCACACCCGCAAGTGCTAGCCTTATAGCCTCATAATTTTCCCTTTCCCAATTAAAAATCTTTCTGTCCTCTCTGATTTCCCATGATAATGTTAAAGGCCAGGGCGCGGTGGTCACTGTTCCCCAGATGCTCACCCACTGAGATATTTGTGACCTGAGCCCGTTCGTTACATATTACAAGATCTAGTATGGCATTCCCCCAAGTCCGTTTGTCGACATACTCTAACGGGAATCCGTCCTGGACACACTTATCAAACTCTACCCTGTCTATGCCATTGGAACTAACCAGGTGCCCATCAATATTAGGGAAGTTAAAGTCATTAAATTTAATAAAGTTATTTTTGCACCTTTCTAAAATGTGCCTCCCAATCTGCTCTTTGGTATCTCCGCTGCTACCAGGGGGCCAATAGCACCCTTTCAATAGAGTAACTGTTCCCTTCCTGTTCCTGACTTCCACCCATACTGACTCAAAAGAGGATCCTGCTACATTACCCACTCTTTTTGTCTGTCTAATAGTATCCCTGGCCAGTAATGTTATCCCTCCTCCACATTCCCCCCACCCCTCTCTATCCCTTTGAAAGCACTGAAATCCAGGAATATTGAGAATCCATTCCTGCCCTGCTGCCAGCCAAGCCTCTGTAATGGCCACTAATTCATATTTCCATGTATGTGGCCAAGCTCACAGTTCATTACCTTTGCTCCTGATGCTTTTTGCATTGAAGTACACGCAGTTTAGCCCTTCTGCCTTACTAACTTTACACCCTTTATTCTGTTTGTCTATCGTTAAAGCCCCTGTATACGTTAGATCCGGATTTACTCCATGCACTATACTTGCAGTTCTCGGATGACCTTTATCCTCCTCCCTCTCACTATCTTCTCTAACACTTTGGTTCCCCTCCCGCTGTAAATCCAGTAGAACGTGCCCGGATCAGCACTTGCAAAGCTTCCCACAAGGATGTTAGTCCCCCTCCAGTTCAGGTGCAAACCATCCCGTCGGAGAAGGTCCCACTTTCCCTGGAACAAGTCTCAATTGTACAGAAACTTGGGGCCCTCCCTCCTGCACCACCTCCTTAGCCATCGAAAATTTTAAAAAAAAAGGAGAAAAGTAATACTGGAGTGAAGTGAAGCGAAGAAAATTACAGTGTAAAGAGAGAAAGTTGACATGACTTTAAAAGCCCATTGAGTGTAAAAGCACTTTATCTGAATGTCCCTAGTTTTCCAAATAAAGTCAGTGAACTTGTGGCACAAATCAGTACAAAGGCTGTGATTAAGTCGCCATTATAGAAAAGTGGTTGCAGGGTGGAGAGGATTGCAAATTAAATAACCAAGTATATCAGCCAATACAGAAGGATAGGCAGAAAGGTTAAGGATGTCGGGTCGCAGGCTTCATTAATGATGAGATCAGGGCGATTGTGAGAGACGATATAAGAGCTAAGGGGCAGAATATTGAATCCATCTGGGTGGAGATAACGAATAGTAACGGGAAAAATCACTGGTGTGAGTCGTCACTTGGCCACGGAATAACATCATTACAGTGTCACAGGCAAGAAACAGGGGAACATCTGAGGCATGTAAGAATGGAACAGCAGATGTCTTGGGGGACTTTAACTCGCAGAATCAATTTGCTCGAGGCAGTCCTGAGGAGGACTTCGTAGGCTGCAGCCGTGATGGCTTCTCTGGAAGAGCATGTTATTTAACTGACAAGGGCACGTTCATCCAGGTTCGGCACACAAATTGCCTGGAGTATGGAGAGGTGTTACTTTCCATTTGAGACTCAGACTGACAATTATTGCCTCCCACATTCCTTCGTGGAATATCTGTAGTTAAAAGACTCGTGTGAACACTCAGTGCTCAACCGCAGGAGACCCATTTCCTCCTGGGTTTCCTTATTGTCCTCTGGTTATTTCTAGTCTGAGTCTGACTCTGCAGGTACCTTTACCGGCGTCCATATCTCTGTCGTTATAGAGGGGATTAAAACGTTAGGAGTTTGAGCAGTAGTTGTCTGCCATTGAAAACTCGCGAATGTCTCAGGTTGTACGGCGGTGAGCATTCTGGTCAGTCACATGGCCGCCTGGTGTGGAGGCTGCAACGCAGAGGGTCGCCAGAGGCTGAAGACGTTTCTAGATCAATCAGCTCCATCACGGGCACAACTCTCCCCTCCATCGGGGACATGTTCAAGAGGAACCGCATCCATTACTGAGGACCCTCACCACCCGGGAAATGCCCTGTCATCATCAGTACTATCGGGGAGGAGGTACAGGAGCCTGACGGCCCGCACTAAACGGTTTAAAACAAGTTACTTCCCTTCCACCATCAGATTACTAAACGCTTCCTGAATCCATGATCACCCTCGATATTCAGCTATTTGCTGTTTTTATTAATTTTTGGAACTTACATTAAATTTGAATATTTCCGCACAACTAGTTGTGCAAATTATCAACTCTCAGGTGGTATCAGTCACAGACAACAGATCAGACCGTGATTGCGGTTACAAATATGCGCTGCAGACAGACAGGACATGTGGCACGCTGCTCGTCACTGAGTATAGGATTCGGGAGGTCACATTGCAGTTGTACAAGACATTGGTGAGGCCACACTTGGAGTACTGCATTTGGTTCGGGTCGCCCTGCTATCGGAAAGATGAACCGGAAAGAGTGCAGAGGGAGACTTACGAGGATGTTGCCAGAATTCGACTGGCTGAGTTGTGGAGACTGGGCTGGCGTGAGGAGATTATTCTTTGGAGAGCACGCATGACATTATAGAGGTGGATAAAACCCCGAGGGGCATAGATAGAGTGAGCGCGCACAGTCCTTTACCCCAGGGTCGGGTATCTGTGAATCAGAGTGCACAGGAGTGAGGTGAGAGTGGGTGGAGAGGAGGGGCAGAGATAACTCTGAAGGAGGGGTGGAGAGCGGTGCAGGGAGGGGAGAAGAGTGGGAGAGATGTCGAGAAAGAAGGAGATTGATGGGGAAAGAGGAATGTAGGAGAGTGTTGGGGGAATGAGATGCGAGTAGTGGAGGAGAATGGTTGGGGACGGACAGATTAGGGGAAGATGGAATTTGAGGATTAGGTGGATAAGAGAGGGGAAGAGAGACGGGGGAGAAAAAAAAACGGATTGCAATGTGTTTCAAGTTGGCCCTATGGACTGTTCACAGAGATTCTGGATCTTTTCAGAAATATCCGTGCACGAATGTGCACTCTTCTCGCAGATGAAACGGTGTTGACGATTGCAATAGATCCTCCATTCTTCCGAGTCGCAGCTACGACAGAAGAGCGTCCCATTGTAATCCTTGTACATAAAACGAGAAGCCACTTCCCTGTCAAAGGAGGTTAAACAATTTCAACAGGGTCAAAACAGCTCAAGCAGATCACCCGAGAACGCCACAAAATTAATCCCCTGACCCACTTTCCACACAGCCCCGCATCTATCCCGAGACTAATCCCCATGACCCAGTTTCTCCCCACAGACCCGTATCACTCCCCAAATTGTTGTCATTTCCCTACGCTCTCCCCCACAGCCATGTAACAGAATCCAATCTACTATCGCTCACTCCCCACATCACCGGTGCGTCACCAAACTAATCCCACTGCCCACTTCCCAAGTCACAGGCCAGTAACGACCTGAATCTCACCCGGCCTCGCAATTTCCAGTCCAGTATGTTTCGTATTCAAGGACGAGAGCTTTGGAAACAGCATTCTGCGAAATTAAACTTAATTAATTAATGTTTTTAAAGGAGCCTCCCACAATGCCTGAACCCATGAGTGTGGGATGGGACGATATGGAAGGAGTTTCAATCTGTGTCTGACCACGGGAGTGTGTTATGTGACCGTGCGGAGTGAGCTTCAAACTGTGTGTGAGCCAGGGAGTGTGCGAAGGAACGGCGTTAAGGGTTCTTCACGGTGTGTGACTCTGGGAATGTCTGATGGGACGATGTGGAAGGAGTTTCACACTGTGTCTCACACCAAGACTGTGTGGTGGGATGGTGTACAGGGAGGACAACTGTGTGTCTCACCCCAGGAGATCTTGATTATTGAAATTTCTTCTCATGATAAGACATACCTTTTCCTCGTTTGAATTTATTTCGAGCAGACTTGCATCAAATTCTGAACAATGTTTTTTCGCACCATCATAAGATTTTATAAACGTGGATATAAAATAACACCGATCTTCACTTTTGCTCCAGTCCTGAAGACACGTTTGATCTGCAACTCAGGAACAAGAAACCGTGAATCTCCCTCCATAGATCCCGTTGCATTGACTGGGATAAGAAAAAGTCAACCCCTCTCCACACCGTTCAAATGCAAACTCCCGGGATGAGACACAGAGTGAAGCTCCCTCCACACCGTCCTATCATACACTCCCTGGGTCAGACACACAGTGAATCTTCTCCACACCGTCCCATCACACACTCCCGGGGTCAGACACACAGTGAAGCTCCCTCCACACCGTCCCATCACAGTCCCGGGGTCAGACACACAGTGAATATTCTCCACACCGTCCCATCATACACTCCCTGGGTCAGACACAGAGTGAATCTTCTCCACACCGTCCCATAACACACTGCCGTGTTCAGACCCAGAATGAAGATCCCTCCATATCGTCCCATCACACACTCCCGGTGTCAGCCATAGAGTGAAGCTCCTTTCACACCGTCCCATCACACACACCTGGGTCCAGACACAGAGTGAAGTTCTCTCCACACCGTCCCATCACACACTCCCAGGGTCAGACACGCAAAGTGAATCTCCCTCCACACCGGCTCATCACACACTTCTGGGATCAGACAGAGAGCGAAGCTCTCTTCTTCTGAGCTATCACAGAGATTCGATGTCAAACGCAGAGTGAAGCTCATTTTGCATGAGCTCTTCACTCAGTCAGCGTCAGACGCACGAAGAAGTTATACCCGTCTTGCAGCATCATGCAGTATCATGCACTCCCGGGGTTAGACAGTAGGTGTCACTGTTTCCACAATGTCCCATCGCACTTTCCAAAGTCAGACACAAAGGGAAACTATTTCCACTCCGTCCCGTCACACACTCCCGGGGTCAATCAGTAGATGTCGCTCCTACCACATGGTCCCATCACACTTTCCAGTGTCAGATAAATCGTGGAGCTTCCTACACACTGTCCATCACACCGTCCCAGGATCAGACACAGAATGAAACTCACACCACACTGTTCTATCTCACACTCCCGGGGTAAAAGATGGAGTGAATCTCTCCCCTACTTCCCTGCCCCTCTCTCACCCCCTGTGATATGGAGCAGGGGAAACGGGGGATGTCATCTCACCTCTTCTCCTGGTGAGATTTTGGCAAATCTGAGCATTGATTTTGGTGATGGTTCTGTTGTTCGTTTAGAGCTGATTGAATTGATGATGGAGATCGGTGTGTATTTCATTCAGGGCTGAGAGATCGGAGTTGAGGACGGAGATGTTGTTTTCGAGGATGGAGCGAATGCTGTTGAAGACGGAAAGATTCTTCAGACAGGTTCTCTGGGAGCGATCCAGGAGGGACTTCTCCGATGTAAAATGAAATAAAACACTTTCAACCCCATCTCACCGTGGTCAGACACAGTCTGATGCTCCTTCTTCCCCGTCACCTCACACAACACAGGGGTCAGATACACAAGAAGCTCCCTCCGCACCGTCCTATCACACACTCCCGGTACCAGACACAGAGCGGAATTCTATCCTGGCAAGCGTCACCGTTCCCGTTGGCAGACACACCCACCCCCACCCCCACGCACTCACCTCCCACCCTCCATCGCCATAGCTTACCATCACACGCACACAGCGTCAAACACATAGTTCCATCACCCCATCATACACACCCGACATGAGAGAAGTGTCACGCACCGGTCCGCTGACGCCGTGCTTCTGTTGATTTCCTTTTCCCCGTGTTTTGCCTGGCTCCTTGATTGAAGCAGCTGATCCTCATTCGAACCGGCAGCATAAATCTGTCTCTCTACGGACCCATCACTCACACCAGAGCTCAGACACAGAGTGAGTCTCCCTCCACTCCTTCCCATCACACACACCCGGGAACTGACACAGAGTGAAGCTCCCTCCATACAGTCCATTCATACCTTCCCGAAATCAGATACAGAGTGAAACTACTTCGTCATCACAAGCACCCGGTCCAGTGAAAGAGTAGAACTCCCTGCAGGCCATCCAATCACACATTTTCTGACGGGTCAGAAACAAATTGGGGTTCTGTCCACAATGTCCCGTCACTCATTCTTGGGAACAGAGGAAGAATGAAGCTCTTGTCTCCAGTTCGCATCATATCCTCCGGGTTATACATACAGAGTGAGGCTCCTTCCACACTGTCCCATCGAAAACACACGGATTCAGCTTCAGACAGAAGTTTTCTCTCCAACACACTATCACACACACACTCTCTGCTTGTGTCAGACCTGGAGTAGAGTGGAACACCATCTAGGCACGCGTCACTGTTCCCGCTGTCAGACACACACATGACTCCACTAGCAAACGCACATCACACACCCACGAGACTATCAACGTGTAAATCTACCCCCTTATGTCCCATCACAAACTCCCTGGCGGCTCACAGAGCGCAGCATTCTCTGAATAGTCGCATCACACACTACTGTGTTCATACATAAATCGAAGCTCCGGCCTCATCCTCCCATGGCACACTCACGGGGTCAGACTTTCTCCACAACATCCAATCGCACAATCCTTGTCACATAGAATCAAGCAACACGCAGCAACGTTGATGGTGAACGCAGCAGGCCAGGCAGCATCTCTAAGAAGAGCTACTGTCTACGTTTCGGGCCGCGACCCTTCGTCAGGACTAACTGAAGGAAGAGCTAGTAAGAGATTTGAAAGTGGGAGTGGGAGGGGGGTCCAAAATGATGGGAGAAGACAGGAGGGGGTGGGATGGAGCCAAGAGCTGGGCAGGTGATTAGCAAAAGGGATATGAGAGGATCATGGGACAGGAAGCCCAGGGAGAAGGAAAAGGGGGAGGGAGAAAAAACAGATAGATAGAAGGCCACATCGGGAGCACCGGAATCAGTATATTACCCCAGCCGACTCACAGGTGAAGTGTCGCTTCATCTGGAAGGACTGTCTGGGGCCCTGAATGGTGGTAAGGGAGGAAGTGTAAGGGCATGTGTAGCACTTGTTACGCTTACAAGGAGAAGTGCCAGGAGGGAGATCAGTGGGGAGGGATGGGGGGACGAATGGACAAGGGAGTCGTGTAGGGAGCGTCCCTGCGGAAAGCAGGGGTGGGGCGGGGGGGGGGCGCGGAAATCTGCTTAGTGATGGGATCCCGTTGGAGGTGGCGGAAGTTACAGGGAATTATATGTTGGACCCGGAGACTGGTGGGGTGGTAGGTGAGGACCAGGGGAATCCTATTCCTAGTCGGGTGGCGGGAAGATGGAGTGAGAGCAGATGTGTGTGAAATGGGAGAGATGCGTTTGAGAACAGAGTTGATGATGGAGGAAGGGAAGCCCCTTTCTTTAAAAAAGGAAGACATCTCCCTCGTCCTGGAATGAAAAGCCTCATCCCGAGAGCAGATGCGGCGGAGACGGAGGAATTGCGAGAATGGGATGGAATTTTTGCAAGAGACAGGGTGAGAAGAGGAATAGTCCAGATAGCTGTGAGAGTCAGTACTCTTATAGTAGACATCAGTTTCCAAAGATAGAGACAGAAAGATTTAGAAAGGGAAGGAAGGTGTCCCCCTCGCCCTCCCACTTTCTGATCTCTTACTAGCTTTTCCTTCAGTTAGTCCTGACGAACGGTCTCGCCCGAAACGTCGACTGTACCTCTTCCTAGAGATGCTTCCTGGCCTGCTGCGTTCACCAGCAACTGTGACGTGTGTTGCGTGAATTTCCAGCATCTGCAGAATTCCTCCTGTTCACATAAAATGGCCGTCCCTCTGCACAGTCTCATCACTTACTCCCGGAGTCAAGACACAGAGAGAAGCTCCATCCGCACTGTCCCATCACACACTACCGGATTCAGACACAAAGTGAAGCTCCCTCTGCACCGTCCCATCACACACGCCCGGAGTCAGACACAGACTGAAGCTGTCTCCCCAGGATCCCATCACACACTCTCGGATTTAGTCACAGAGTGAAGCCCCCGCTGCAACGTTCCATCACTCACTCCAGGATTCAGACACAGAGTGAACCCCCCGCCTCACCGTCCCGTCACACACTCCAGGTTTCAGACTGAAACTCTCTCTCTACGGTGCCATACCACTATTCAGGAGTCAAGCATGGGGGGAAGCTCTCTGGCCCCTGCTCAGTCACACAAACCGCCTGTCAGACACGGAGCGAAGCGGGATCCATACTGTCACATCAGAGATTCCCGGAGTCAGAAATAGGGTGAAGCTGTAATGTTATGACTTCCGATCCCGTGGTTAGACACGGAGTGAATCCACCACCACAACATCCCGTCGCACACTAGTGGGTTCAGGGATAAGGTGAAACTTCCTCCACGCAACACCATCTCAGACTCACCGGTCCAACACAGAGGGAATCTCCCTCCACACCATCTCTTCACACATTCCCGATGTCAAGCACAGTGTGACGTTTCCTCTCATATGCCTGCCCTGTGATGCAGAACGGGTTAAAGAGGGGAATAATGCCTCACCTCTTCTGCTGGACAGAAGTTCACAGATTTGAGACTTGGTTTTGTTGACAGATCTGAACTTCGTTTCGATCTCGTTGATCTTGGATTGAAGGGTTGAGTTTAACGCACGGTAGTTTCGGTCGAGGGTGAACTTAGACTTGGCAATCTGTGACACTGAGAGAGATGGTAAAGGATGGTTAGCGTTTACAGTGACAGTTGAGTCAGCATCACCGTACGAGCGGGTCACACAGAGTGTTGTGTCAGTGTCACGGTGAAGGGTGTCATAGTGAGAGGCGTCGGCTTGTCCTGACACGCTGCGGGGTATATCAATGACCCGGTTCAGGTTCTGTTGTTGTCACAATGGGTGTCTGCGTCAGTATCGTGCGGGGCCTGTTCGAGTTGCTGTGAGGGTCGCGTCGGTGTCACTGTGATAGGTGTTTCTGTGCCGCGGCGAGAGTTGTGCCGTGTCACAAAGAAGTGTATCCCGATGTCACGGCGAGGGAAATGTCAGAGTAAGGGACCTGGTGGTGTCATGGTGAGTGGATTATCTGTGTCATCGTGTGGGGTGTGCTGGTGGCACAGAGAGGGGGTGTCTGTGACACGGTGAGAGGCATGTTATTGTCACGTTGGGTGTGACAGTGTCACGCTGACGTGTTTTGGTATAACATAGAACATAGAATAGTACAGCACAGTACAGGCCCTTCAGCCCACAATGTTGTGCCGACCCTGAAACACTGCCTCCCACATAAGCCCCGACGTTAGATTCCTCCATATACCAGTCTAGTAGTCTCTTAATCTTCACTAGTGTATCTGCCTCCACCATTGACTCAGGCAGTGCATTCCACACACCAACCACTCTCTGAGTAAAAAAAAAAACTTCCTCTAATATCCGCCTTGAACTTCCCACCCCTTACCTTCAAGCCATGTCCTCTTGTATTGAGCAGTGGTGCCCTGGGGAAGAGGCGCTGGCTATCCACTCTATCTATTCCTCTTATTATCTTGTACACCTCTATCATGTCTCCTGTCATCCTCCTTCTCTCCAAATAGTAAAGCCCTAGCTCCCTTAATCTTTGATCATAATGCATACTGTCTAAACCAGGCAGCATCCTGGTAAATCTCCTCTGTACCCTTTCCAATGCACCCACTTCCTTCCTATAGTGAGGAGACCAGAACTGGACACAGTACTCCAAGTGAGGCCTAACCAGAGTTTTATAGAGCTGCATCATTACATCACGACTCTTAAACTCTATCCCTCGACTTACGGAAGCTAACATCCCATAAGCTTTCTTAACTACCCTATCCCCCTGTGAGGCAACTTTCAGGGATCTGTGGACATGTACCCTGAGATCCCTCTGCTCCTCCACACTACCAAGTATCCTGCCATTTACTTTGTACTCTGCCTTGGAGTTTGTCCTTCCAAAGTGTACCACCTCACACTTCTCCTAGTTGAACTCCATCTGCCACTTCTCAGCCAACTTCTGCATCCTATCAATGCCTCTCTGCAACCTTTGACAATCCTCTACACTATCCGTGTCGCGGTTAGCAGTGTATCTGTGTCTCGTGGATGGTCGTGACTGTTCTACGGTGACAGCATTGTTCATGTTATGGTGAATGACGTGTCGGTGTCAGGATGAGTCTTGATTGTGTACGGTGAAGGCCGTGTCTTTATCACGGTTAGGGAAGTGTCCGTGTTATGGTGATAGGTTTTAATCGGTGTTACGGTAAGGGGCGTGTCGATGTCACAGTGAGGTTTCACGATAAAAGTTTGCTCCGCTCTCTTTATTTATGGTCTGACTCCACCCGGAGACCGTTCCACTCACCATGGATCGAGAGTCCGATCACTGTCACGATGAGGGCGGACGTAACTAGGCGGAGGATGCAGATCTGACGTTTGGATCTATTTCCGATCTTCAGTTTCGACTCCTGTTCATGCGCATCTGTGGAGAGACCACAAGACCATAACACCATCATATAAAGTAGCAGAAGTAGGCTATTCGGTCATTCGGGTCTGCCCCGCTATTCAATCATGGGCTGAACCAATTCATCCAGCCATTCCCACTCCCCTTCATACTCCCAATACCCTTTGATATCCTGGCAAAAGAAGAACCTATCTATCTCTGCCTTAAATGCACCAGTAAGTTGGCCTCCACAACAAATTCCACAGATTTACCACCCTCTGACTAAAGGAATTTCTCCGCATCGCTGTTCCACATGGACGATCTTCATTCTTGTAGTCGGGCCCTCCCAAAGCACGGGAACCAACTCTGCCATATCTAATCTGTTCACGCCTCTTAAAATTTGGAAAGTTTCCATGATATTCACAAGCCCATAAGACCATAAGACAAAGAGCAGATGTAGGCCATTCGGCCCATCGAGTCCATTCCGCCATTTTATCATGAGCTGATCCATTCTCCTATTTAGTCCAAATCCCCCGCCTTCTCACCATAACCTTTGATGCCCTGGCTACTCAGATACCTATCAATCTGTGCCTTAAATACATCCAATGACTTGGCCTCCACTGCTGCCCGTGGCAACAAATTCCATAGATTCAACACCCTCTGACTAAAAAGATTTCTTCGCATTTCTGTTCTGAATGGGCGCCCTTCAATTCTTAAGTCATGCCCTCTCGTACAAGACTCCCCCATCATGGGAAACAACTTTGCCACATCCACTCTGTCCATGCCTTTCAACATTCCAAATGTTTCTCTGAGGTCTCCCCTCATTCTTCGAAACTCCAAGGAATACGTTCCTCATATGTTAACCCTCTCATTCCCGGAATCATTCTGGTGAATCTTCTCTGTACCCTCTCCAAAGTGAGCACATCCTTTCTTAAAGAAGGAGACCAAAACAGCCCACAGTACTCCAAGTGAGGTCTCACCAGCGCCTTATAGAGCCTCAACATCACATCCCTGCTCCTATACTCTATTTCTCTAGAAATGAATGCCAACATTGCATTCGCCTTCTTCACTACTGACTCAACCTGGAGGTTAACGTTAAGGGAATCCTGTACAAGGGCTCCCACGTCCCGTTGCATCTCAGAACTTTGAATTCTTTCCATTTATATAATTGTCTGCCCGTTTATTTTTTCTGCCAAAGTGCATAGCCATACACTTTCCAACATTGTACTTCATTTGCCACTTCTCTGCCCATTCGTCCAATCTATCCAAGTCTCTCTGCAAACTCTCCGTTTCCTCAGCAGTACCGGCCCGTCCACCTATCTTCCTATCGCCAGCAAACTTAGCCACAAAGCCATCTATTCCATAATCCAAATCATTGATGTACAATGTAAAAAATAAGCGGCCGCAACACGGAACCCTGCGTCGCAGAGCTTTTTTTTTGTTGCCAATTTTCAACATTTTCCACTGGACCACCCATCTTCGCATCATGTGCAACTCAATAAGGCACCCATCCGCAATTCCACCCAGATTTTTTTTTTTTTTTTGTATTACATTACAGACAGGAGGTGGAATGAGCTCCGAGAGAAGTGGTGGAGGCAGATGAATTAGAAATTTGAAAATCCTGGGCGAATGACACGTGACGCTTCCAGAATGGCGTCGCTACGGTGAACCCTGACATGGTTGTGAAGTATTTGACATCACTCCGGTTCCGGAGGCAATGCGAGGACCCGCATCCTCATCGATGAGGGGTTCGTCTTTCTGGAATGTCAGCTCTGAGTAGGTGCAGGTAAAACCGGCTGGGAGAGAGAGTTGGAAAGGCAGATTTGGGAGAGAATGAGACAGCCGTAGAGAATTAGAGAGAGAGAGCCGTGGAGAGTGTGAAGAGACAACAGAAGAGAGAGAAGTGTAAGCGAGGGGGAGAAAGTGCCCGAGAGACGGCGAGGCAGAAGGTTTGGGAGAGTGGGGAGACAGAGTAGAGAGAGAAGAGACGGTGAAAGCGATGGACAGGGACGGGGACAGAGCGATAGGGCAATGGGCGGGAAAATGCGAGAGCAGTGCGGAGATGAGAACGAGGTGAGCAAAGGGAGAGAGAGTGAGAAACAGAGGTGGGGGGAGTGTGCTGTGGGAGATTGCAGAAAGACGGGAACAGTGAGACGGGAGTGAAGGTGCGAGTTAGAGCGAAAGAGAGGGTGATTGAGAAAGGAGAGTGTGCGGAGAACAGTGGGAAAGGGATGGGGAAGAGAGAGGAGAATTTTACTGAGGGTAAAGGGCCTGAGGAGAGAGTGTCGGGCAGAGGGAGATAGAGGTGGATAGGGAGGAGGGAAAAACGTGGAGTGGAGATCAGCGGAAAACGTGGGGACAAAGAGAGGTGGGAAGAACGGGTGGGGGTCGTGAAGAGATAACAGTGTGCGGAGAGGGCGAAGACAAGGGAAGTGGAAGGCAATAGAGGAAAGGTTTTGAGAGAGGGACAGGGTGATAGAGGAGGGGAGAGAGGGAGAGAGAATTATAAGGATGTTGATTGGAATGGAGAGCATGCCTAATCAGAATAGGTTGTGTGAACTCGGCTTTTTCTCCTTGAAGCGACGGAGGATGACAGTTGACTTAATAGAGGTGTACAAGGTGATGAGAAGCATTGATCGTCTGGATAGTTATAGGCTTTTCTTCATGAATTAGCTAGCACGGGAGGGCATAGTTTAAAGGTGGTTGGAAGTCGGGTAGATGAGCTGTCAGGTGTAAGATTTTTTTTTTACGCAGAGAGTGGTGAATTCGTGGAATGGGCTGCCTGCGGCGGTGCTGCAGGCGGAAACGATAGGTTATTTCAAGAGACTCCTCGATGCCAACACGGAGCTTAGAAAAATTGTGGGCTAAGGATATAGATGAGGTAGTTCTAAGGTAGGGAGATGTTCGACACAGCTTTGTGGGCCGAAGGGCCTATATTATACTGTATGCTTGCTATGTGTCTA
This sequence comes from Mobula birostris, assembly GCF_030028105.1. Taxonomy (NCBI): domain Eukaryota; kingdom Metazoa; phylum Chordata; class Chondrichthyes; order Myliobatiformes; family Myliobatidae; genus Mobula; species Mobula birostris. The sequence continues at coordinate 104,430,795 of NC_092382.1, forward strand.
TGTTTCTATGGAGAGCTGGAGAAAGAACGGACTGGTGAGAGGGGGGGGAGGAGATAGATAGGGGTGGAAAATAGAGGAGAGAGAGATATACTGGATAGTCTGAGGCTCAGGGACAGTTGTCGGTCGAATTTGATCGGGAAGGACGGATCAGGCACGGATAGTAGAGGTAATGTACCTAGACTTTAATAAGGTCTCAGATGGTACACTATTCTGGGAGTCGGGAGGTCACGCTACACTTACGATGACGCAGCACTTGTTCAGTGATGGTCACCCGGATATCGGAAAGGCCACAGAGCTGGAAGGCTTACGGAAATGTTGGACTCGGTGGAGTGAGGGCGTGCAGGTTGGGTCCTTAATTCTTGGAGCGTAAGGGTGACCTTACAGGGACGTGTAAAATCACGAGCGGTGAATGCGTACTGTTATTTTCCCTAGACCTGGAGAATCGAGGACCAGAGCGCACAGGTCTAACGTGACAGGGGAAAGGGATTTAATTGGGAAGCCGAGTAAGAAACTTTTGTTATCCAGGTGGTAACCAGTCTGTGGAATGAGCTGACAGAGAAAGTGGTCAAAGCAGATGCATTAGAACCTTGGTTACGTGAGTGACCAAGTGACCCTCCACCCCCAAAATGACGTTATTTCTGCGAACTCTGACCTGTTTGTGCAGTGGTTGGCAGCCCGCCGGGTCTCAAGGCAATGGGGGGATCTTCGTCCTCATCGATGCGAGGTTCCTCTTTCCGAAAGTACAGCTCTGAGTAGGTGCAGTTCAGACCGTCTGGGAAAGAGAGTCGGACAGTCAGAGTTTAAAAAGGAAGGGTACTTCTAACGATTGTCTTTTCGATCGGGACAAGACGAAGGGCGTGAGAGCTGAGTTCTGAAAGATGATATTAAAAAAAAAACTTCTTCGTGTGCAAGAAGGACGATACTGCTCAGGCGTGTGACATGGTCCGGACACGCGGATAGTTAAAAAAAAAAACAAAAGACCACCCTATACCGTGGGCAGAAGTAGGGGCGGGCAGCGGAGTCAGAGGTAGCAGAGTGTAGCGCTTTGGCTCAATGGGCTTAGGCGGTAACGGGAACAGGTGACAGCGAGCGCCAACTTTTTTTTTTCCCCCCTTGGCGAATCGGCCCAGACAGACCTAGGGACAGCAGGGCTCACACAGCTAACGGTTTAAAAAGTTCGTGTGTTTGGCGAGGTAAGTGGGTGAGTAGACTTATTTTTCCTGTTTCATTCCTGTAGAATTAGATAGCATGCCTGCATGGTTAGTGTTTTGCTCAGGGTGTCAGATGTGGGAATCCTGGAAGACCTCCAGCCTCCCTGATGGTCACATCTGCGCCAGGTGCACCGAGATGCAGCTCCTCAGAGACCGTGTTAGGGATCTGGAGCTGCAGCTTGATGACCTACTGCTTATCAGGGAAAGTGAAGAGGTCATAAACAGGAGCAATAGGGAGGTAGTCATCCCTAGGCTACAGGGGTCAGAAAAGATGGGTGACTGTCAGGAGAGGGAAGGAAAATGCCCGGATAGTGAAGAGCACCCCTGTGGCTTCCCACTTCAGCAACAGGTATTTTTTTTTTTGGATGCTGTTGAGGGGGATGACCTGACAGGGAACAGCCACAGTGACCGGGTCTCTGGCACTGAGCCTGGCGCTGTTGTGCAGGGGGGAGGGAGGGAAAAGATGAACGCGGTAGTCAAAGGGGATTCCTTAGTCAGGAGAACAGACAGGAAATACTGTGAGCCCGATAGAGATCCCCACATGGTGTGTTGCCTCCCAGGTGCCAGGGTACGGGATGTCTCGGATCGGGTCCAGAATATTCTGAAGGGGGAGGGTGAGCAGCCAGTTGTCTTGGTACATGTTGGTACCAATGACATAGATAGGACAAAGGAGGAGGTCCTGAAGAGAGTTTTCCAGGAGTTAGGCTAAAGGATGCATGTCTCTGGGAGATGAACATCCAAGGATAGACGGTGTATCGGAAGGATAGGAAGGTAGGCAGATGGGTGGCGTGGCTTTATTGGTAAGAAATGATATTAAATCATTAGAAAGAGGTGACATAGGATCGGATGGTGCAGAACCTTTATGGGTTGAGCTAAGAAATTGCAGGGATAAAAAGGCTCTTCATTCCAGTTATATACGGGCCTCCAAACAGCTGCAGTGATGTGGACTACAAATTACAACAGGAAATAGCTTTTCAGAAGGGAAGTATCATGATAATTATGGGACATTCTAACATGCGAGTGGATTGGGAAAATCAGGTCCTCACTCGATCTCGAGAGAGAGAGTTTGTAGAATGTCTGTGAGATGGCTTTTTAGAACAGCTTGTTGTTGAGCCCAGTAGGGGATCGGCTGTACCAGACTGGGTAGTGTGTAATGAACCGGAAGTGATCAGAGAGATTGAGGTGAAGGAACCCTAAAGAGGCAGTGATCATAACAGGATTGAGTTCACTGTGAGATTTGAGAAAGAGAAGTCGAAATCTGATGTGTCGGTATTTCAGTGGATTAAAGGAAATTACAGTGGCATGCGAGCGGAACTGGCCAAAGTAAACTGGAAAGTGACACTTCAGGGAAGGACGGCAGAGCAGCAGTGGGTGGAGTTTATGCGAGAAGTGAAGACAAAATTTTCGAATGGAAAAAAAAAATACAACCGTGGCTGACAAGGGAAGTCAAAGCTAAAGTTAAAGCAAAGGAGAAGGCATACAAGGAAGCAAAAAAATACTGGGAAGACAGAGGATTGGGAAGTTTTTAAAAGCTTAAAGGTGGTGAAGAAGGGGAACGCAATGTTGGCATTCATTTCCAGAGGAATAGAGTATAGGAGCAAGGATGTGATGTTGAGGCTCTATAAGACACTGGTCAGACTTCACTTGGAGTACTATGGGCAGTTTCGGGCTCCTTATTTAAGAAAGGATGCGCTGACGTTGGAAAGGATACAGATAAAATTCACTAGACTGTTTCCGGGAATGAGAAGGTTAACAGATGAGGAACGTTTGTCCGCTCTTGGACTGTATTCCTTGGAGTTCAGAAGAATGAAGGGGGACCTCATATAAACATTTAAAAATTGAAAACCACGGACAGAGTGGATGTGGCAAAATTGTTTCACATGGTGGGGGAGTCTAGTACGACGGGACATGACTTAAGGATTGAGGGGCGACCATTCAGGACAGAGATGCGAAGATTTTTTTTTAGCCAGAGGGTGCTGAATCTGTGGAATTTGTTGCCATGGGCGGCAGTGGAGTCCAAGTCATTGGGTGTATTTAAGGCAGAGATTGATAGGTATCTGAGTAGCCAGGGCACCAAAGGTTACGGTAAGAAGGCGAGGGGAGTGGGACTAAATGGGAGAATGGATCAGCTCATGAGAAAATGGCGGAACAGTCTAATGGGCCGAATGGCCGGTTTCTGCTCCTTTGTCTTCTGGTCTAATAATGAAGAGAGTGAGAGCGGTAGACAATAGGGAGGGCGTCGGGGAGAGACGGGGGTGAGAGGAGGTGAGGGAATAGAGAGTGGAATAAGTAAGAAGGAGAATAGGGCTGAGGCAGCGAGAGAGAGGGTGAGGGAGAAGGGGCAGAGAGAGGAGAGACACCAGGAGGCAGAAAGGGAGAGCGATGCTCAGAGAGAGGGAGACAGAGAGAGTGGAAAACGATGGACAGAGAGGGGAGAGCGCGATGTGGGAATTGGGCAGGGAAATGCGAGAGAAAGAATGGGGAGAGAGAACGGAGAGAGAAAAGGGAGACAGTGGGAGAGTGGGAGAGGGGGAAGACTGTGTCGGGGGAGAGCGGAGTGAGAGGTCTGAGAGATGAAAGAGAGTGGAAAGAGAAGGGTGAGGGAGGGTCGGTAGAAGAGTGGGAGAGGGATGGAGAAGAGAGAACAAGAGAAATTCAGAGAGAGGGGAAAGAGCGAGGGGGAAGAGCGGCGGAGAGCGGGTGAGAGGGGTGGATATACAGGAGGAACAGGAGATGAGCGGCAAACTTAGGGGCAGGGAGAGGTGGAAAGAAAGGATGGGAGAACAGTGAGCGGAACAGTGGGGGGGGATGGTGAGAGTGAGCAGAGAGAGAGGGAAAGAGTGCGAGGGGGAGACCGAGAGTCCGAGAGTGGTAGAGACGGTGACTGTGATAAAGGAAAGACGGGAGAGAGAGGGGGCAATGAGAAAGGGCGAAGAGAACAGGTCGGTGGGAGATAGTCGGGGAAACAGTTAGAGAGTGACGGGAGAGAGGGTGAGAGGAGACGGGGTAAGAGAAGGGGAGGGTGGTTAGAGAACGGGAAAGAGGGAAAAGCGAGTGGGGTTAGAAAAGGGAGAGAGTGGTTAAGGATATATACCGCGCACCCTCCTCACCGTCTCTCCCAAGTGTTCCTCCTCGTCAACGCGACACGGTGTTAACGCATCTCCACCACCCCCGCCCCACAGCGCTACCTCCTCATTGCCCGTGCCTCCACACTACTCATGCTAAGCCATCTGTACCCGCCAATCGGTCCCAAAGCACACGCTACTCACTCCATCCCCGGACGCTCCCTTTATTCCGCCCCCACCCCACGGCGCAACACACCGCACACCATGAAAGACCGTTCTCTCCTCGTCAAATCTCTGACTCGTTCCCCCCATGTGAATCCCAAACACGGAATCACAAGGGTTAACTGTGTGCTTACCCTGAGATGTCTCGACAGAGTGGAAACATCAGCCAAACAGGAACAACCAACAAACGTGAAACTCACCTCGATCTGTCCGGATCCGGGGCTCCGAGACGGTCTTGAAATTAATTTCAGCGTACGATACATCAGGTTCAGCTGCAACAGAACAATAAGGGTCTGACACACACACAGTCCCGGGGTCAAACACAGAGTGAAATCCCTCCGCACCGTCCCATCACACACTCCCGGGGTCAGACACAGAGTGAATCTCCCTCCGCACCATCCCATCACACGCTCCCGGGGTCAGACACAGAGTGAATCTCCCTCCGCACCATCCCATCACACGCTCCCGGGGTCAGACACAGAGTGAATCTCCCTCCACACCGTCCCGTCACACACTCCCGGGGTCAGACACAGAGTGAAGCTCCTTCCACACCGTCCCATCACACACTCCCGGGGTCAGACACAGAGTGAATCTCCCTCCACACCATCCCATCACACACTCCCGGGGTCAGACACAGAGTGAATCTCCCTCCACACCGTCCCATCACACACTCCCGGGGTCAGACACAGAGTGAATCTCCCTCCACACCGTCCCATCACACACTCCCGGGGTCAGACACAGAGTGAATCTCCCTCCACACCGTCCCATCACACACTCCCGGGGTCAGACACAGAGTGAAGCTCCTTCCACACCGTCCCATCACACACTCCCGGGGTCAGACACAGAGTGAATCTCCCTCCACACCGTCCCATCACACACTCCCGGGGTCAGACACAGAGTGAAATCCCTCCGCACCGTCCCATCACACACTCCCGGGGTCAGACACAGAGTGCGTCTCCCTCCACACCATCCCATCACACGCTCCCGTGGTCAGAAACAGAGTGAGTCTCCCTCCACACCGTCCCATCACACACTCCCGGGGTCAGACACATAGTGAATCTCCCTCCACACCGTCCCATCACACACTCCCGGGGTCTGACACAGAGTGAATCTCCCTCCACACCGTCCCATCACACACTCCCGGGGTCAGACACTGAGTGAATCTCCCTCCACACCGTCCCATCACACACTCCCGGGGTCAGACACAGAGTGAATCTCCCTTCACACCGTCCCATCACACACTCCCGGGGCCAGACACAGAGTGAATCTCCCTCCACACCGTCCCATCACACACTACCGGGGTCAGACACAGAGAGCGTCTCCCTCCACACCGTCCCATCACACACTCCCGGGGTCAGACTCAGAGTGAATCTCCCTCCACACTGTCCATCACACACTCCTGGGGTCATGCACAGAGTGGGTCTCCCTCCACACAGTCCCATCACATTCTGCCAGGGTCAGACACAGAGTGAATATCCCTCCATACCGTCCCATCACACACTAACGGGATCAGACACAGAGCGAAGCTCCCTCCACTCCATCTAATCACACACTCCACGGTCTTCAGTGTGTGAATCTGGCACATACCATCCCTTCTCACACTCCCGGAGTCAGACACATCCTCATCGTGTATTCACACATACCCCTGGTCCAATATATAATGAGCCACTCTCCACACCGTCCCATCACTCACTCCCGTGTTCAGGTACATAATGAAGCTCGCTCTATACCGTCCCATCACACACTCTCGGGGTCAGACACAGAGTGAAGCTCCCTCCACACCGTCTTATCACATATTACCGGGATTAGGCACAGAACGAAGCTCCTTCACACCGCACCATCACACACTCCGGGGGTCAGACACCGAGATACACTCCTTCCAGACCGTCCCATCACACAGTCCCGGTTTAAGACACAAAGTGAACCTCCCACCATACCGTCCCATCACACACTCCCGGGATCAGACACAGAGTGAAAATCCCTCCACACTGTCCCATCACACATTCCCGGGATCTCACACAGAGTGAAGCTTCCTCTACACAATCCAAGCACACACTCCCAAGATCAACCACTAAACACCTTTACATCACGCACTCCCGGGATCAGACACAGATCGATGCTCCCTCCACACAATCCCAACACACACTCCAGGTGGTCTGACACAGAGAAAAGCTACCTCCACAACTTCACAGAACACACTTCCGGGATCGAAAACAAATATTGAAGCTCCCTGCACACCATTCAAGCACACACTCCCGGGGTGAGGCACAGAATAAAGCTTTCTCACAAGCTCACATAGCACACTCTCGGGGTCAGGCACAGAGTTAATCTCCCTCCACACCGTCCCACACACACTTGCGGGGTCATACACAGAGATTTGCTCCCTCCACAGCGTCCCATCACACTCTCCCGCGGTCAGACAGAGAGTGAACCTCCCACCATGCCGTCCCATCACATACTCCCGGGATAATACACAGAGTGAATCTCCCTCCAGACTGTCCCATCAGACACTCCCGGGGTCAGACACAGAGTGAAGCTCCCTCCACACCGTCTCATCACAAACTCCCGGGATCAGAGACAGAGTGAATCTCCCTCCACACCGTCCCATTACACACTCCCGGCGTCAGACACAGAGTGAGTCTCCCTCCACACCGTTCCGTCACACACTCCCGGGGTCAGACACAGAGTGAGTCTCCCTCCACAACGTCCCATCACATACACCAGGGGTCAGACACAAATTTAATCTCCCTCCACACCGTCCCGTCACACACTCCCGGGGTCAGACACAGAGTGAAGCTCCCTCCACACCGTCTCATCACAAACTCCCGGGATCAGAGACAGAGTGAATCTCCCTCCACACCGTCCCATTACACACTCCCGGCGTCAGACACAGAGTGAGTCTCCCTCCACACCGTTCCGTCACACACTCCCGGGGTCAGACACAGAGTGAGTCTCCCTCCACAACGTCCCATCACATACACCAGGGGTCAGACACAAATTTAATCTCCTTCCACACCGACCCATCACACACTCCCGGGGCCAGACACAGAGTAAAACTCGCTCCCTCCGTCTCCGTTCCCCACTCACCTCGAGAAGGACACCGTGAGTCCCTGTTTGTGAAATTTATATTGCTGTGAGTCTCGCTGTCGTCCATCCTGTCGCGAATTCTCTGCATTCTGGGTTCAGAAGGGGAAGCAACTGCTGTCAGAGGAAGCCCGTTTTGACACGGGGTCAGACCGACACGAGCAAACACCAGATGAATGGCTGTTAAAGAGAAAGGTCGAGAACAGTGGAGGAAGTACCGGGCCGGACGGAGACTGTGTGAGAATGCGTGTTTTCGAGAGGTGAGAGTGGTGGGTGGAGGAGGTGTGAAAGTGGGGAGAAAGAGGGGGAGGAGAGAATGAGGGAAAGTTGTGGGAGGTCGGAGAGAGAGAAATGGGTGACAGAGGACAGAGAGAGGGGATCGGAGGGGGGGCAGATGTAGGAAAGAGTGGGTATAGAGAGATGGAAACAGCGGGGCATATTTGAAGAGAATTTCGGAAAGAGAGGGAGCAAGCAGAGGGCGAGCTGACGGGGGAAGAAAAAAGAGAGAGAGAAAGGGACATGGAGGGGGCGAAGAAGAGTATGAGTGGGAGGAGAGAGAGTGCTACAGAGAGGGAGGAGGGATGCAGGGGAGGGACGATGGAGGGGGTAGAAAGAGAAGGGAGGGAGAAAGGAGTGGAAGATTGGTTTAGAGAGGGATGCAATGAGTGAAGAAGGGTTGGAAGAAGGGGCGATATGTGTCACTCATGCAGAGCCGCTATTGACGTTAGAAGTGTATTCCCTCCACCCAGCCTCTCCCCACCCGCGTTTGGTTCCCTGTTTGATCGTTGGACCCTCCCACTGCTCTGCTCATCGCCGGGGATTCAGACACTCTGTGTGTGAGAAACCACGGACCCAGGATAAACACCCAACACCCACCGAAGCATGTCAGCACCCTCCCTCCGAGTGAAATGAACAACTCCTCACAGTCTCCCCTCCCCCCTCGCTCTCTCTCTCTCTCTCTCCCTCTCTCTCCCAAATCTGCACCAAATTTACACCAGAAGAATTCGCTAAAAACAGATTGCCATTTTTAGACTACGCAGTGTTTAACAAAGAAAGTAGGTATGTGGATATTGAAGTTTACAGGAAACCAACGCACGATGATCGGTATCTAAGGTTTGACTCTTATCTCCAATTAGAACATATTTTGATGGTTATCAGTATTTCCGAGAAGTCTTCAAAGCGTGCGGCAAACTGACTGGTTCCTTATCAAAACAGAGAAAACAAAAATAGCTGGGACGTCAGCCCATAAGAGGGAGTTCAGGAGCTCTCTCAAACACCCTCCATTACCTTCAGCCTATCCCTTTCACTGTCTCCCTATCTATCCCCATGAATGTACCTATCCCGCTTGAGGTTCGCAACTCACTCTCTCTCTCTCTCTCTCTCTCTCTGGGCACTCTCTCGCCGTGTGCCTTTCCATCTCACTTCCCTCCTTACTAAGCCTTCTCTTTCTGTCCCCAAACACTCTGAACACCACCTTCTCTCTGCCCATTCCCTGCCCCGCGAACTGAGCTTTCACCTCATGGAACTGTGACAGGGTCGTTTCCAGGAAAGATGCCGCCGGCTGAACAGCGGGGATCGGTTACATTCCCCACAGTCAGTAAGGGCGGAGGCAACAGGAGAAGCGGGGTTTGGAACTGACGGTGGAAGGTTGGAGAAGATGGTGGTGGCTTGCGTGGCGATGTGCTGGGGCGCCTGTGTGTGTGTGTGTGTGTGTGTGTGTGTGTGTGTGTGTGTGTGTGCATGTGTGTGTGTGTGTGTGTGTGTATGTGTGTGTGTGTATGTGTGTGTGTATGTATGTGTGTGTGTGCGTGTGTGTGTGTGTGTGTGTGTGTGTGTGTGTCTGTGTGTGTGTCTGTGTGTGTGTCTGTGTGTGTGTGTGTATCTGTGTGTGTGTGTGTGTGTATCTGTGTGTTCTGGGAGGGAGACAGAGAGAGAGAGAGAGGGAGAGGGAGAGAGACGGAGAGAAGAGAGAGAAAGGGAGGGAGTGAGCCTCGGCATCGGCAGAACAAACTCTCCTGGAGTCAGATACCGAGTGAAGCTCCATCCACAACGTCCCAACACACTCCCGGGGTCAGACACAGAGCGAAACTCCCTCTACACCGACCATCACACACTCCTGGCGTCATAAGCAGAGTGAAGCTCCCTCCATAGAACCATAGAACATTACAGCACAGAAACAGGCCTTTTGACCCTTCTTGTCTGTGCCGAACCATTTTTCTGCCTAGTCCTTCTGACCTGCACCTCTACCATATCTGTCCATGCACATCCGGTCCATGTACCTGTCCAAGTCTTTCTTAAATGTTAAAAGTGACCCCGCATTTAACACTTCATCCACACTCCCGCCACTCTCTGTGTGAAGACCCCACCCCACGTTAATTTTAAACATTTCCCACATCACACTTAACCCATGTCCTCTGTTTTTTGTCTTGTATCTGTATTCCCAGATCCCTCTGTTCTACTGCACTCCTCAGAGCCCGACTATTTACCTTGTATTTCCTACCCTGGTATCACCTTCCAAAGTACAATACCTCATACCTGTCTGTATTAAACAGTCGTTTTTTTCTCCCAGCTGGTCTAAATACATCTGCAAGCTTTGAAATTCTTCCTCACTGTCTACTACACCTCCACTCTTACTATTATCAGCAAATTTGCTGATCCAATTTACCACATTATCATCCAGATCACTGATATAGATGACAAATAACAATTGACCCAGCACTGATCCCTGTGGCACACCACTAGTCACAGGCCTCCACTCAGAGAAGCAATCTTCCACGATTACTCTCTGGCTTCTTCCATTGAGCCAATGTCTAATACAATTTACTACCTCTCCATGTATACCGAACGACTGAATCTTCCTAACTAACCGCCTATACGGGACCTTGCCAAAAGCCTTACTGAAGTCCATGTAGACAAATTCGACTGCCTTCCCTTCATTCGTTTCCCTGGTAACCTCCTCATAAAACTCGAATAGATTTGTTAAATATGACATACCACGCAGAAAGCCATGTTGACTCTCCCTAATGAGTCCCTGTCTATCCAAATGCTTGTAGATTCTGTCCCTTAGTACTGCCTCCAATAACTTACTTCATACCGACGTCAAACTTACCGGCCTATAATTTCCCGGATTGCTTTCGGAGTCATTTTTAAACAACGGAACAACATGAGCCACCCTCCAATCCTCCGGCAGCTCACCCATAGATACCGACATTTTAAATATATCTGCCAGGGCCCCTGCAATTTCAAACACTAGTCTCCTTCAAGGTCCGAGGGAATACTCCATCAGTTCCTGGGGATTTATCTACTCTGATTTGTCTCAGGATAGCAAGCACCTGCTCTTCTTCAATCAATACAGGTTACATGTCTTCATTACTGTTTACATTATTACCTTTGACTCCATACCAGTCTCGTTAGTAAATGCAGATGCAAAAAACATTTCAGATGTCGCCCATTTCTTTTGGTTCCACACGTAACCGTCTACACTGATCTTTAAGAGGACGGATTTTATCCCTTACTATCATTTTGCTCTTAGTATACCTGGAGAAGTTCCTTGGATTATCCTCCACCTTGACTGCCAAAGCAAACTCACGTCTTCTTTTAGCCCTCCTGTTTTCTATCTTCGGTATTTTTTGCACTTTTTATACTCCTCAAGCACCTTATTTACTCCCTGTTTGCTATACATGCAGACATCTCTCCGTTTCTCTTAATCAGAGTTCCAATATCCCTCTGGAATCAAAGTTCCTCACTCTTCCTCATTTTGACTTTAATCCTGACAGGAGCATACAAACTCTGCACTTTCCAAATTTCTCGTTTGAAGGCCTTCCACTTACCAATCACATCCTTGCCAGTGAACAATCTGTGCTAATCCACGGTTTTTATATCCCTTCTCATTTCTTCAAAATTTGGAGTCCAGCCCGGCTATAATGTCGTAATTCCATGTATCAATGCATGCCCTCGGCTCGTCAGCCATCCCCACAATACACCTTGCATTGAAATAGACACACCTCAGAAGATCATTGCCACCATACACAACGCTTCTATTTGTGACCTTGCATGAATTTTTCACATAATTTCTTTTCATCCCTGCTGCACTATCTGTTCTGCAACTCTGGTTCCCGCCCCCCTGCAAATCTAATTTAAATCCTCCCCCCCGCCCCAGTGGCACTGACAAACCTCCCTGCAAGGATATTGGTCCCCTTGTGGTTCAGATGTAACCCGTCTCTCCTCTTGGGAGTCCTCGTGCAGGATACCCCTAAGGCTAACCTCCAGGTTATGTCGGTGTTGAAAAAAATAGATGCAATTTTGGCATTCATTTCCGGAGGAATAGCGTATAGGAGCAGGGATGTGATATTTAGGCTCTATAAGACACTGGTAAGTCCTCACTTGGAGTACTGTGGGCAGTTTTGGTCTCCATATTTAAGAAACGATGTGCTGAAGTTTGAGAGAGTTCAGAGAAGATTCACTGGAATGGTTCCGGGAATGAGAGGGTTAACATATGAGGAACGTTTGTCCGCTCTCGGACTGTACTCATTGTAGTTTAGAAGAATGAGGGGAGACCTCACAGAAACATTTCGAATGTTAAAAGGCATTGACAGACTGAATATGGCAAAATTGCTTCCCATGATGGGGGACTCTAGTACGAGAGGGCATGACTTAAGGATTGAAGGACACTCATTCAGAAGAGAGATGCGAATATATATATATATATTTAGCCAGAGGGTGGTGAATCTATGGAATTTGTTGCCACGGGCGGCAGTGGAAGCCAAGTCATTGGGTGTTTTTAAGGCAGAGATTGATAGGTATCTGAGTAGCCAGGGCATCAAAGGTTATGGTGAGAAGGCGGGGGAGTTGGTCTAAATGGGAGAATGGATCAGCTCATGATAAAATGGCGGATCAGGCTCGATGGGCTGAATGGCCGACTTTTGCTCTTTTTGTCTTAGGGCCTTCCTCAGCCACGTGTTCATCCTCCAGAGCATCCTATTCTTACCCTCACTGGCCCGTGGCACAGGTAGCAATCCTGAGATTACCACCCTCGAGGTCCTGCTTTTTACCTTCCTACCAAACTCTCTATACTCACTCTTCAGGACCCTCTCACTCTTTCCTCCTACGTCATTGGTACCGATGTGTACCATGACATGTGGCTGATCACCCTCCCACTTGAGAATGCTGTGCAGGCGATCAGAGACATTCCTGACCATGGCACCCAGGAGGCAACAAAGCATCCGGGAGTCTCTGTCACTACCACAGAATCGCCTATCTGTACCTCTAACTATCGGGTCCCCTATCAGTACCATTCTCTTCTTCTTCCAGCCTTCCTTCTGCACTGCAGAACCAGACTCAATGCCAGAGATCCGGCTGCCGCTGCTTCTCCCAGGTAAGTCACCAAATCAGTATACAA